>NC_053117.1:2101088-2306088 GCF_010015445.1 Perca fluviatilis | reverse complement strand
CCTGCGCTAATACAACGCACACTCTGCTTTGAATGAGAAGAGTTTGATAGGAAGGCGGGAGGGGCCAATAGCTTAAGTTGGCACCCTCTTACATTCAATTGAGTTTGTGGCTGGCAACGCACCAAGGTTATGACGCCATAATGCTTCTCCACTTTCTCCCGAAGGTCCTGGAAGCAAGTAACCAGACGGTTGTGTAAGGGCTTCAGCTGCTCCGTCGTCTTCTCCCCGTGGATGCGAATCCCATCTGCCAACAGAGGGATCTGGAGGGGGAAGACGGGCACTTAAGTACCGCAGAATGGGTTCTGCTTTGAGGCCAGCAGCAAGGACAATGACGGCGGAAGGATTTACCTGCAGGGCGATGAGCTGTTTAAGGACCTCAATGCGCTCGTGGTCCTCGGGGTGATTTTGGATGTAGGTGTCTGTAAAGAATGCCTACAGAGGATGAAAATTGGGCAGCGTTTTAAACAAACTCTTCAAAATGTAGCTGTGAGCAACAAATGAACAGGTTTCCACAGCATGACAAAGAGGCCACAGCACTTCCCTTATGAATTCAACTTTGTAGCTAAGAACAGGCTTGGGGCCAGCCAGAACTGTTAAAGAAACACGAAATTTACAAATGCATATGACGTATGTTATCGCATGTTTACAGTTGTATGATTTATCGGTTATGAGTGTAGTTTGCTGCAGCTTTTCTTTTTCTGAGAAAAAAAAACATAAAAGCCTGTACTCCTAGTGTCCGTCTTCCTTGTCTGTCTTTATCTGTGTATGTGTGCACTCAGCTGAAAAACTGGCTCGTTATACAAAAGAAGTCAAACCTTCTCGTAGTTGGAGAAGCCGCCCATGACAGCGGGGTCGACGATGCCGCTGAGCATCATGGACAGCGGGTTGATGGACAGCGAGCGATCGCAGGCTTGCTGCTGCACCAGGTTACTCAGCTTTTCATTGGCCATCTCCATGGTCTCCACGGCGTTCGCCAAAGGACTGATCTCCTCCTGCACATCAAGAATAATGTGAATTTGACGATTTTTTAAAAAGTGAAAGACACTGAAAAAAAGAAAAAAAGCATCAAGTTGCCTTCTTACCACTGAGACAGATTTCACTTCAAACCATTTCAGAATCCCTGGGAAGCGATAGGCTGTAATGAACGTTGTTCTCTCGATCCACATGGTCTGTGGGGCAGAATTAATATCAATAAAATATTAAAGGGTGACATATTAATGTCTTTTTTAATCTTCAGAGTGAGGTATGCGCAGACACAGGGTTGTTTGTACTTTTTTTTTTTTCCTCCAGTATTTATGGCTGTGTGTGCTTACACATATGAGCTAGTACTTTGAAGTCAATTTAAAAAAATGCTCACTGCAAATTCATTGTCTGGGTCCTTTTCACCTTTCCTGAAGGGCCGGGAATACTGGAACTTGTCCACTTCATTGGTTCTGTAATAGCTGCAAAAGAACAGGGACAGCGGTGAGTTAGCAGAGAACTATAAATCCCAAGGTGTTCACGAGAAGATAAATCAGCCTTTAAGTGTTCCGTTACGCACTTTAATATCTGCTCTGGAACCCCCTTGTCTTTAAACTGGTGCGGCACGGTGAGAACAGGCTTGACAGTAAAGCACTGGATGTCTGTGAAGTTCAACTAAGGATAAGAACAGGAGTAGTGTGGAGGAGCAGACAAAGCAAAGTTGCATTGTATCAGATTGCTTTTTTCCCCCCTAAAACTGTCAAGCAAGTCTACAGCCATGCTAGCGGCTGTACTTAGTAGGCCTATGTACTTAATGCTGACGTCAGCATGCAAACACGCTCCCTGCTGATGTTTAGCAGATATAACGTTTACCATATTTACCATTTTAGTGAAGCTAATTAGCATGCAAACATTTGCTAATAAGCAATAAACACAAGTACAGCTGAGGCTGATGGGAAAGATTTCGTCATGAACCAAAGACACATTTAAATATTGACCTGATGATGGCACTAGACGAAAAGTTATGGGTCGGTCATTTTTTACAATTCATCCTAGTCACATGACTTTTTCCATTACATTTCATGACTATTCATCCAATTTAAACCTCATTGCCTTCCCTTGAGCCCTGCTGCTAGCATGGCCGCAATGGGCCGTATCATATGAAGACTAAAGCTTTGAAAAGTCCCCAGGGCTTGAATCGGGTCGGGTTTGCGCAAAGTTCCCGATGTTTTGTTTTTTGGGATGCAGACCTTATAGTTTGTGTAATGTAATGAATAATGTACCACTGTGTGTGACCCCCATCTTCTGGCTATATCTATTCAACTTACAGCTGGAACACACCGGGCGCATAAGTGTCTCGTAGCGTAGATAGATGCCTGATCGTGCGCCTGGCCATCTCTCTCTCTCTCTCTCTCTCATAGAAAGAGACAGGATGATTGGGGAAAACTGTGGTAAATGTAGCCTATATGTGTCTGTGTGTGTCTCTTGTGCCTGAAGTCAAGAATCCTGCTGCACTGTGGTCTTCCTGTATGTGATTACCTGCCTGGCTTGACACATACGCTCACGTCTCGCGCAAGAAATGGAGGAGACGCCGAAACTATCACTGCCGCACGCGGGCTGACGTTACGCGCCCGCTATAAACATACAGATTGGATAACCTGGGCGCTGAAATAAAAATAGCTGCGCTACGCTGATATACGCGATGTATGTATGTTTTTGGCTGTTACAGATATGGATAAAAAAAGCAGTGGAAATTCAGTTTATTTATTTATTTTTTAATCGGGATCTGGCCAAAAACTTGGGGCTCGGGTAAGAACAACTATGCAGGTTGACGTGGCGTCCAGTCTGATTTTTTTGGGCCTGGTCATACTGTAGCTCCAATAAGGATACGCTGTCCAGGGGAGTTGCTGATGTTGTCTCCAGGGCGTGCTGTGCTGGTCATCCGTACTGCATTGGGGAACTGAGAGAGCAGCTTTAAGCTGAAGTCTTCAAGCCACTCGTACTCCTTGCCTCGGAAGATGAACATCTTGTTCTGTAGGAGAAAATGTGTGTGCAACACAACATATGAAACACAATAAAAAGCTAGAATTATGATTATTATGTTATTTTCTATAATATATGAGAGGTGTGCTTTTGCAATGCCGTGACAGGACTGTATTCAACCTGACATTCTCTTGTATCATCAAAAAGCCAATAACCTTATTCGACATTATTGCACATTGCCCCGGGAAATAAAAAAATAAATAAAAAATGCCAGATCATTGCATGAGCACGGTGCATGATGGTTTATTAACTGAAGTAGGTAAATATTTCCTTACCCTGAGGAAAGAAGGGAATCCAAGGCCATAGTATCCCACAGCAAAGTACTCCGGCTGTGGCCGCATAGCATGCATTATATTCTGATAGAACTGGGCTTGTTTTTTCTGAGGACAAAGAAGATGGTAAGACTGCAGAGCATAGTGGTAACAAAACAAAAGCATTCATAATAAATGAAATCTAATAACCTCTTCAAAAGAAGAATGTGGTTGCTGTCTTCTTCTTTGTTTATGTTATTATGAGAAACGCTTATTGGAGCACAATCATACTAAATGGCTAACGCTGAGAGACTTAATAAATAGCTTCTTCATAATACAATCAAACTCCACAGCATCCGCAGACACTATCTGGCTGCAAAGGAGTTGGGTAAACACACACGCACTCACTCACTCACGCACACACGCACAGACCTCTTCTCCATCTCCTCAACCAACTACCCTCATCCTAGCACAAGCTGAAACACAGGTCTTGTCCACTACTTTTAATGAGGCGTTGACAATAAAATCATCCAGGTTGAAGTTGCTTTCATATCAGTTTACAAAGCTAAAGCTTTTTTTTTTTTAGAGGTTTTAGGATGGCATGTGTCCTCTTACCAGCAGCTGGCTCAGCTCCATGAAGTCAAACATGTGGCTCTCATGCATCTTGGCCAGCTGCTTGCCCAACTCAATGGCCTTCTCCCACATCTGAGAAGACATTGATCAGTTAAAAAGGGGACATACAACAAAAACATAGCGACACAGGAGCACAACCTAGACTTTGCCATCTGGCTCCCCCAGCTGTCCTCTGTGAAAGCCCCACCACGTGGCTTCGAGGGCAAACAGTTGATAGGTGGCAGCCAGTGAGAGATTTGAATACTGACACACCACAGGTCTTAAGTAACTTCCCAACCAGTTTCACAATGCTGAACGTGCGACACCAGCTCACATAGACAGCAGTTAATACTCACCTTGCCCTTGTCCAAATAAGATATGATCTCTAGGAAGAGCCTCTCCTTCAGCTCCTGTTGGGTCCATACATGCTTCTCATGTCCAGGTATGAGATGAGGCGCGCAGGGTTTGTCAGACCACTGAGGAAGCAAATGATCAGAAATCAACATTCAGATGAACATTTAGAAGCAGTGTAATATACATAAGGGTAAAACAGCTCAAACATAAAAAAAAAAAAAAAAATCTGATTTTGTTAAAGCCAGGGAAAAAAACTGCTGTGTCCGAGACCTCCAGTAATTCAGCATGTAGTATCATAGTGTAGGATGCCTCCGTGTAGTTCTCACAGTCCAGGTGCAAATCTCGCAGCTTGTACAAGTACCTGGTTACAAGAGCACATTAGTTAGACACGGTTAGCCCTTTGGTCCAAGAACCAGATGCACCGCGCCTCCTTCTCACTCACCGGATGTAAATGTCCTCCCGCTTTTTTTCTTTGTAGAAATTCTGCAAGAGAGAAAAAAGAAAATCTCAACTGCAAACATTTTCTCGGAAGCAACTTGCAGAGCAGCCCAAGTGATTGCTTCATGTACATGCACAAACAGGGTTAACCCTGTTGTAAATACAGGCACAGGGCGTACCAGCACATTGACAGTGCAGCTCATGCGGTGCTCGGGACTTTCGTCGTGTGTGATGGTGCGGTACGCCAGCAGGTTCTCCAGCAGGCTGCTCAGCAGCAGAGCCAGCTCCTCTCCTGACTGGGACAGGAATCTGTGGCGTCTGCAGTGCTCCAGCAACCTGCACATTTATAAAAAAAATAAAAAACGTATTTAGCTACTCTTTAGCTGTTATGGGCTATTTCCAGTTTATCAATATGCCAGAGCCTGCCCTTTTCTCCTGACGATCACATCAAAATCTTGTACATTCTGTTACCGAGGGGTTTCTATTGATTAGAGGTTGCTTACAATTCTAAACTGCCTGTCTTGCCCTTCAGGCTCCTTGAGGACTTTTTCTTTTTCAAAAACACAATCATAGATGCCTTTGTTGTATTTTAGAAGTACTCCTACGTGAATTCCCTATTACACAGACCAGAAGGATTTTTTGAGCAGTGTAACTTTTAGAGTAAAAGAAATATTTTTTTTGTGATCCGCTGCTCAGCCTTACGTTTTCTCCAGCAGGACTTTGTACTGCTCATCCCCTCGGCCTCCTTCTACCTCTTGATCCAATTTCGTTATCAGTTCGTTCTCAAACTGAAAAGACAAGAGGGGAATTTAAGAAAACACACGAAAAACGAAACTTTATTCTTAATTCGTCACATAGAATTCACAGTACAATGTAGTGAAATTAAAATACTGCATTTAAGCCATCCCAAGTATTAGGAGCAGTGGACAGTTTTACATAAAGCATCCGGGGTGCAACTTGGGGTTCAGTGTCCTGCTCAGGGACACTTTGACACGTGGCCGAAGAAGCCGGGGATCGATCAGCCAATCTTGTGGTTGAGGGGCGACCACTCGACCCACAGCCCAAACCACCATCACACACATCAATTTGAATAAAGTTCTGAACTTCTAAAGGAGCTTTTTACCATTTCAAACGTGCGCCCGGGGCTGAAGTTGTGCTCACATTGCATCATGTCGAAGAAAATGGGGAGGGTCGCTTTCCTCAGTTCGGGCTCAGGCACCAGTGTGACCTTAAGAATGGGCCCGACCATGGCTGGGATGAACTTCATTTTGTGGGGGCCTGAGGGACAACAAAACATTATCACAGATAATGAGAAATATCATAGTGTGATTGGAGAAGGCAATAAGCTCCATCTTCACTTCTCGACAAACGGAGGACAAATCTAATAATGTGGTAAACCAAACAACAACGCACTGTGACACTGGACAATAAAAAAAATATTGTCTTGTGATTCCCCCTTGCATCACTGGCGGCCACTGAATAAACAATGACACAAACTCTATGATAACAGCAGCATTATCAGATGATGCAAAAATACTCACCGAGATTGTACCACATGTCTCTGATCTTAAACCCAATGGACTTCCTCATGTCTCCATATCTGTGGCACATTTAAATCAAAGCACTGTTAAATTACGTTTTCTCCATTTAAATCATCTTTTGTTGATGAACTGTAAATAATCTCACTTGTTCAGTATCTTATTCCGTTTCTCTTGAGAGAAGGATTCCAGCTGCAGTGTCTTGTGGGTGAGGAACGCCACAGTCAAATGAAAGTAGTTATTCCAGAGCTGCGAGGGGGAGGAGGGGTTTTCAAATATTAATACCATAATTACCTTCTCATAACTAGCTAGCTTTTGATTTTCTGTTAAATAAGAAATGTAACCTCTACCCACGCGAGGGAGGACAGAGACGCACCTCGAGTTCAAAATGCGCCTTGTCCAGGAAATACATGTTGAGGACGTCGGAGTACTGGTTGATGGCCCTCAGGAAGACCTGCATCTGCACCAGGTTCATGATCATCCAGTCGGCGGCGAAAACGTCTCCCATCAGGTCCTTAAACATGATGAATGTCTCCATGAGGAAGTCCTGAGGGCAACAGAGGAATAGAGCACTTTAAAAGAAATACAATAAGTAACATCCAAACTAAGCAACTCCAAAGCGGGGGCTGCTACATGTCAGGCACACGTAATGATCCCGCGGCATAATGGAGACCCACTGACATCCTCATCATGTCAGTCCAATCCATTGCATGAAATGTCTACAATCAATATTCCCTTAAGGAGTAGTAAGTGGCCTGGCTGCTTTAATGCCGGTTATTTATGAGATGTTTCAGGACGACATGTAGCCAGCAGGGGAGGAACCAGGACACTTACAACGATATCCTGTCTTGTCTTGAAGGTGCTGATGTAGTGGGCGTAATGCCTGTCATCCATTTGCTTCAGAATGGCGGTCATGCAGGCGAGATAGTGGCCCTGCCGCACAGGAGTCAAATATTATTCACATGATTTCACTTTGTCCAAATAAACATAGGTTTCTTGTTGTTATTTTTTGTTGTGGCTCTTGGTACAGTAAACTACTGTATTTAGATTGTGTTGATGTCAGTGTGCTTTATATTGAAATGAATGCTGAGGACGTAGTCGTCAAGGACATATTTCTGCTGTAACACCACAGCGTGTCTCACAATGAGAGGGGAGGATCTCTCCATGCTGATGACAGTGCGATTAACCCTGCGAAGGAGCCGCTCCATTATCAGCTGAACGTGCCCTCTGGTTGGACCCTGCACACACAGAACAGCTTTAGGTACAATTACCCAGGGACACAGACATGCTACAAAGTGTGGGCAGTATCAAAGGGTCGGTTCACTCAAATTACAAAAAGGAAAAAATTAACCTTATTCTCACTTATTTGCAAACAGCTTTGCCTTTTTTTTTGTTGGCAGGTTTGGAGATTTTTCCCTCCACAACAATACAGTGGGTGTGAATAAAATCTATTTTGTGGTGCTCCCAGACAGTATTAAACAAATACATTTAAAGAAATTGCAACGAAACAACAACGGTGCACAATGCTGTGAGCATCGCAAACTAAATTCCATCCACCTCACCATTGTATTGGGGTGGTAGCAGAAATCTCAGAAACAAATATCTCAAAACCTAGGCAAATAAAACTCAAACCATCTCCGCATGACTAAATATCTTATCCCTCCATTTTAAACCGCTTATCTGTGTCTAGGTCCGGTGGCAGCAGGCTAAACAGAGCAGCCCAGCCGTTCCTGTCTTTAGCTTCATCCTCCAGCTACTCCAAGGGAACTAGGTGCCACCATGCCAGATGGAATCTGCAATTCCTCCAGCATGCTCTAGGGCTGCCCTGGGGCTTCCTAAAGCCTCTAAAGAGAGGCCCGAATCACCTCGATTGGCTCCTTTCCATGCAAAACAGCAGCAGTTTTACTCTTTTAGTCTCCGCACGCAAGTCTGAGCCGTTTACCCGATCTGTAGGGTGAGCCCAACCACCCTGTGAAGGAAACTCATTTTGGCCGCTTATACCCACAATCTCATGCTGACTAGAGGTTTTCTTCTATAATTTGTGTACCGACCCTTATATATAAATATATATATATATATATATATATATATATATATATATATATATATATATATATATATATATATATATATATATATATATATATATATATAAAAAGGCTGCGACATATTACGAAAGACATTTAAGATTTTTTGTCTTAGTTAAAAGAAAATATCAGTAGCAAACGGCACTTTAGAATGTAACTTTCTTTTATATTCAATTCAATGTTCAATTTGGTCAATAAAAGAATGTTGGAAACTTTAATTTCTTTTAAATTCAACATGCAATTTGTTGTATTTCAGCAGAATGCTGAAAGCAACAGAACTAAATACACTTGGATATCTGTTTATTTATCGCAAGAAATATCGTTATCGCATATTTTCCTCGTATGGTGCAGCCCCTAGTCTAAAGGTGAATTCGGACTCCTCACCACGTCCTTGCGGTCCAGGTTGTCCAACACTGTGCTGAGCAGTTGGGCGCAGGCCTCATGGTCCGGTTTACAGGAGTGGTCGTCCAGCTGCCCACTCAGCTGGTCAGTAACAAGCGGCAGAAGCACATCTCGACAATCTGTGGCAACGCAGCAGAGAAAGACTGTGCTCGTTGGATCGCACAACACATTTTAATTTAATGGAGCGGACCTGACAAACCTATGTATGTAGGTGTGATGCGGAGCAGAGTTAAGTTTTTTTTTTTCCTCCCTTCATCTTGTGTAAAATGTCATTATGTGTTTTTTGAGCCTGGAGGATTCCTACCTGGCTGCCTGAAAAGGTCACTCTCCACCATTTTACACATGCAGCCCAGCTTCTGACGCACGAGCTGAGAGTCAGGAATGCTCTCAATGAACTTTGCGAGGAGAACGCTGAGAAGAGAATGAAAAGAAAAGAGACGGAGGTGCAGGTGTGACAATTTGAATGCCACTCACATTTCACATACAGTAATTATTGTCACATAGGACTAATGAGCAGCAAACATTAGAGGTTGATTTTACAGCCGCAAGAATTGAGAATAACGCCTCCTTTGCTCAGAAGTAAATATGATAATTTGCACCGAGTCAGGCAATTACCATTTCCTGCTGTGCAAAGCCTCTGGAGAATTACCTGAGCTCCACGGGATCAAACGCAGTCTGGATGTCATTAATGATGTTGGGGAGGTATTTCAATATTGCTCCCTGAAAGAGGGAATGAGGACTTGTCAGGCTGAAGCACAGGAACGTTCTTTTATTCTCTGGTAAAACAAGCCTTTTACCAGAGCTTTTTCTCACCTTCTCCCAACAGGGAGCCCACACTTATTTCACAGGTAATTTGTAAAACTTTTCAATAACTTGTCCATAATACATTTCCACAGCTGGACTACTGCAGTCATTTACATGCAACACTTAAAAAATGCTAAGACTGAAAATAAAAGCAACATCTTCACAGTCTGACATTTTACCTTTATTTTCAAGGTAAAAAAGAAAAAGAAAAGATAAATTGGTGAGATTTTAAAGTGCTCCCAAATGCTTGTCAGTTCTATAATATAAAAATAAACCTCATAAAAAACAAAAAAACAGCTACTGGGCACATCAACCATTCTTCCTCAACTTACCTTTATCTTCACCCCCTCGTCCAGCGGTCTATCCATGAGAGTGTTGAAAGACAGGAAAAGGGTGCGAATGGAGTTGAGGAAAGCGTCCCCGTCCTCACTGTTCCCATAGAATCTGAGAATCAAGGCCAGGCATTGCATCAGAAGAAGTCATCCTTAGAATGTGAGAGTGAAAGGGTGGCACGGCTTCTGATACCTGAGATAGAGGACCCGGGACTGTACGATAAACCTGAACAGGTACTTGAGGGCTTTGAGTGCTGCGTAGAGCCTCTCGGTCAGGACGGGCTCCTCGGCGTGGCCCACATAGTAGTTAAGCACCTTGGTTAGCTTCCTGAGAAAGTGAATGAGTCAGGCATCAAGGTCTGCTGGTAATTTAGGTGTAGGTGGAGAAGAAGAGCAAAAAGACCCACTAAAAATAAACAGAGTGAAGGGGCGTTCGCGATCAAAGGTGGGAAATACATAACGATAACTCACATGTAAGCCAAAGTGGCACTGAAGTGCTTGTCGATGTAGGTTTCCAGGACTGGGTTGAAGTGCTGGAATTTGATGTCGCCAATAAGTGTGATTATAAATACCTGGTTAGAAACAAGAGGAGGAAACTAAATCAGAGCCATGTCCAATTGTATTACATTACACGTCATTTAGCTGAAGCTTTTATCCAAAGCGACTTCCAATTAAGTGCTTTCAACCTTAAAAAGGAACAAACTCCAGACAACAAGAAGTAAGTGCAAGTACATTAGCTTTAAATAAGCCAAACTACAAAGTGCCAAATGAAAGTGCAACTGTCTTTTTTTTTTTTTTTTCAATTAACCAAGGTGGAGTCGGAAGACATATACATACTAAATATCAGGGATTCCCAACCCTTAAAGTTATGATCTTTAACATTTTTATTAAATCAAACCCTGTTTTTGATACCAGCATTCAATGTATTAATTCCCGCGCTGGATTCAAATGACCTTCACACTGGAGGATGGATACCCGAACCGACGGTACCCGACAGGCTGGGCCTGGTTCAGACAGATATTTAGAAATGATGTTCGGGTTCGGGTTGGGTTCGGTCACATCAGCGCAATAAGGCACTGAACATTTTAAATTTAAAAAAGCTTATTATGTAGGTGCGCGCCTGTGTTAACGTGCGCTTGTTGCTCATCTGTTGACATTTCCAAATGCCTTCGTACATGCTTAATAAAAGCGGGCTTTCCACACAAACAAACAAACAAAAAAGTGAGATTTTAACTGTGTCGGGCTCGGGTCGGGCTCGGACATAAATATCTTAATGCCTGTCGGGCTCGGGCCGGGTTCGGTTAATGCTCTGGGATCGGACAGAAAAATGCGTCCCGATCCGCACTCAACTTCACACACACGAGGGAACAATGCATGCATGTAATCCAGCGTTACTGTTTTATCATTTCATCTAACTGATATCAGCCTCACTGTTCACTGCTACTCTCATTATGCCCTATCAGAGCTGTATTAAGTTACTGCTAATGCAAACCAGATGTCACGCTGCCACTGATTCACATGAAAGCTACAGTGCGCGACTATTTTATATTAATGAACGTCCGTTACATTCAAGCCATTGCCAAATGAGTTCATACAAAGTTAATTAAGCTTATCAGCTCCACAAAACTCTCTCTGTATATCTCAGCATGGCTACGTTCAGAAGATTGGGTCGTCCGGCGACATTCGCGCGCAGCAGCTTGAGTGATGCGTTTTACGTCACCGCTGAAAAAGGACAACTGCAGCGTTCAGTTTTGGAGACAAAGAGGACATCAAAATTACAAGGTAATTACTTCTACTGAAGAATCCATCATGTTTTTTTTTAATACTTTGTGTTCTCCTTGATTTGACGGGTTAAACGCTACTAGCAAGTGTGTGGCGGGGAGGGGGAAGGCTTGCGTCACGTGGATAGGCTGACAGCGTTGTAGTCATTACTTAGAATTTCTCGTGGGGCGACAGAAACTACACACTATAGCTTTAAGCTACAGTTGTTAACTTTATTTTTAAAAAAAACAACCTTTTCACTTTCAACTTTGTCACTATATCTTGACAGTAGCACATGAGACAGATAATATGTGAAACACTCATGTTGCTCTGCCTTCTCCTGGTGCTCCCAATGACATAAGGAAAAACAACCAATCAGAGCCAAGGAGTTTCCAACGCAGTCCACCATGTTGCAAAAAGTCGAGCCAAAACCGACTGGTTTGTACGTGTTTTCTGACCTGGCCGTTGAAACTTCTACACTGTATGGTAAAGGTTATCACCCACTGGCACCATGGCCTGACGAAAAAACTAACCAAGGCATTGAACACCAGGGTATCATAGGTTTCCTTCTCTGAGGTCTCCATCATGATGTTGAACAGGGCATCAAGAGTGTCCTGGAGAAACTGTGCAAACAAACAGAAAGCGGTTACAAAAAGGGCTATTAAAAAGTACATTATGCAACATATATAAAATATAGAAGCATATTACATCATTTAGTGCAGCAGAACTCACTTTGACAATCTCCCCTCCCTCGACCTCCATCAGCCTCTGCAGAATCTGGTCCAGATCTTCAGGGTTAGATCTCCAGTTCAACAGGCCGAGCAAATCCACTGGAAACACATTAACACATCAGCATGCATTCAGTAGAAGCAACACCGCCTCCGTTACAACATCAGTTACGATAATTGTGTTAAAAGCCTGAAATTTCAATATAAACCTAATTAGATCGACATCAATCCACATTTACACATCGGCAATATATTAGCCACACGTATCAGCTTAATTAATTTCAAGGCAATGGGGGGGTGGGGGGAAAGAAATGATGCTGGCACTGCACCTCTATCCGCTGTACAATCTGCTTCATTTCTTTTCTTTTTATTGGGGGGGCATTTTAGGCCTTTATTTTTTATAGGACAGCTGAAGACATGAAAGGGGAGAGAGAGGGGGAATGACATGCAGCAAAAGGCCGCAGGTTGGAGTCGAACCCGGGCCCGCTGCGTCGAGGAGAAACCTCTATATATGGGCGCCCACTCTACCAACTGAGCTAACCAGGCACCCCAATCTGCTTCATTTCCTAAAGATGACTTGTGACAGGACATCTTTTAATTAACACACAGTCAGAGCCTGGAAGATTAGGAGAAATAGAAATGGTGCCCTACGGTACCATTCTGAGTGAGTTTAGTGGAGCAGGTGAGCGAGGAGATCTGGAAGCTGTCTTTAGTCACAGGAATCACTCCTGAATGGTGGAACTGCTTCCCTGTTTGCTTCTCCTTTTCCTCCACTTCAGCCCAAGTTGCTGGCAAGGTGAGATAAACCTTTGCATCCTCTGCCTTTTTCACATCAACCTACGGAATTCATAAAATGGGGAATTAATCATGAAGCCTATTGATCGATGGAGATTCAATTTCATATGTATTGATTGAGGAGAGATTCATGCATATTCCATCTACCCGCTGTCAGCTTTTCAATACACCAATTTTTGAGTAATTAGATCAGAACAATCTCCTGCTTATTTTAAAGATAAGTGCAGTGAATTAAATTCTGTACAAAACCACAATCCTGCAACAGTACCTTATAGACGATAAGTTCATGCCTGCCATCTTTTAATGTGGTCCCGTCTCCTCTCATGAGCCGGACGAAGGCCATACCAAAAGGCTTCTCCGATTTGTCTCTAGCTGAAGGACACACAGGAGCATAAGATGTGAACAGACCCACAAATAGTCCCTGTGGCTGTATTTAACACGGTGGCAGGATTACATGTGGGCGTTTGTCATACAAATAAGACACAGTCACTCACAGTCCTGGGAGGATCGGTGTCGAAACATCATCCTCAGGTGAGAGTGGCAAACGTCTTCAATTGGAATTGTCACCTTGCAGGAAGGAGAGAAAAGTCGGGGGAGTTAATGTGAATGCAGGATTATTGAAGACATATGGAGAATAAGAAAAGCTATCTGCTGGGAGATTTGTATGAGTAGCACACCCTGTGTCAGTATCTTCCCTAGAAGATTAGTTAATTGAAGAACTAATTAAAGAACATGTGATATCATGTTCCGAGCACTGAGCTGCACACGTGGGTCCTTGACATGAGCTTACCTTCACCGTTTCATTCCAACAAGGCTGCTTCACCTGGTAGTAAATGACAGACTTGTACTCTGTGATGCCATCATAACCAGCCCCAGGAAATATCACTTTCTATAGGAAGGGAGGATGCAGGTTAGTTTTACATGATAGGAACCAAAGCACTAAACACAACGGACAACTGAGGCGGACATTACGTCATTAGTTTTGCAGGTTTTTAGTCATAAAAAAATATGAGGCAAGTGGAAATTGTGACAGGACGATGGAGCAAAAGGAAGAATCAGGCAATCACCTGATTTATCACAATTCACAGAGGGACATAACTGTCGTTGAGACATTTCACTTAAAACCACAAATGTCAACCTCGTGGAAGAGCTAGAGGAAAAGTCAGGAGGATTTATAATCTGGGCACCAGGGTTACTGTAGTAAAATGAAACTGAAACTAAATAAAAACTAAACTAATACAAATGAAATCAAAAAGAACACAAAACCTTTCCGTTTTAGTTTTTTACAGAAATTGAACGGAGTTGACATAAAGATGTGCCACAATTGCTTCACATCGGACACTAAAGTATCAAGAAGATTAAATATCATGGTCATTCCTTTACAAACACACTGAAAACTAACAAACTAAACTAAAATGAAATGGAAAACTAATTGAAAAAAATAACAACCTTGCTGGGCACCATGAATGTTGGTACAAACTTTTATGGGACCAAAGTGGTGGACCGACCACCGGACATTGCTATCAATAGAGCCGGCTAAAAAGTACAACATTAACAGCAGAATTACAAGAGTTGTTATAAAGGAGATGGTAGCACAGGTAGTCACATAAGGCTTAATTAGAAAAAATAATAAAGATACGTTGCGTTCACTGGTCTACTTTACCTCCACGGAACTGCCCTCATCATTGTGCACACTCAGTGTGACCTCCACATTTTTTGGCGTCTTTTTTTTACCGCGGTCAAACTCTCCCTGCAGCAAGGTTACGTAAATATCATTCCTCACGATTCCTGGAGGAAGGACAACAGATGATCAGATCAGGTGGCTGTGCTGAGAATTTATCTCACGGCTTTGTAAGCAATTAAAATGGACATGGCCGTGGTGTATGTAGAGCAATGCCCAGCAACAAAGACTTCAATCCACCTGGGAGGATGATTTCTGGAAAGCCCATTTTCCTGACGATAGCTGTGCTGCGGTCCACAAAGTGGGGGTAGTCCTTCCTGACTTGGGCAAGGTCCCCTGGGAGGAGCTTCAGGGTCACAAACAGCCCTGCCGGCAAACATGCAAAGAAATTCAATGAGGCAGACACCAAAAGGACCCAGCCTGTAGACTCCTCACACACCATTTATTCCCCCTCAAAACAGAAAGGTCAATTTAGAGCGAGCCTCTTAAAATCACAGGGGAACACGCTGTCTGTGAGCACTTCATTTTACCCTGGCCTTTGTGGTTGACCTCCCGCGTTGCAATGACTTTGTTGAAGACAGCAGTGAGCGGCTCATTCTCTCCTATGACTCGAGACGGCATGAGCGGAGACATGATGAGCTGCCTCTGACGGATGTAGGTTTCCATAGCTATCCTGGGGAAGAAAAGCATCGGGATGAGTGTTAGAAAAATCTGCTGCAGGCGTCTCTGACAGGTGACAAACAAATGGACAAGGGAGCGGTAAAAGCAATGTGAGGCTTTCGGGACATTTGACAACATGCACCATTATCCCTTCCCACACCACACCTACTACCATAGTGACTACCATGGAGCGGTTAAAGACATGTTATCAGAGTTTTTCTCAGGGGCTTTGGCACGATTGTCAAATAAAAAAATCATGATTCTCAATCCACAGTTCAATTAGAGTGCAGTAAACAACATGTCCATCCTCAATTCTTAGTGCTTTCGCTTACAGATGCAACTCAAACAAATATAGTATATACTATGGGGTGAACTGAGTTTTATGTAGTACAGAGACAAACGTCACAAAGGGACAACGAGTCACGTGCAAGGGAATATGTCTCAGTATACTGTAGTGGTTTGGTCAGAAGGAGAGGTGGACACACAGGCAGAGACAGAGGGAGGACAGAGTCTACATGTTGCCTGTATGGATGTTACAGTAGAGACATTTAGCGGAAGGTTTCACCATAACAAAAGCTTTTGGTTTTGGATGAAATGCTGTGACCAGGAAGAAAAAGCTCCTGATCTGCATGAACCTGTTGTATTGATATATCCTCTTTACTGTACAATGTTATATTTATAATTTTTTTTGTATCACTCTTACAGCAAGGAAGTTTCTGTGAATAGAGGTTAACACTGTAGAATCATAATAATAAGTCTAAATGAGAAATAAAATATAGAAACAAAAAGGTCAGTGGACTTCAGTCCCTTGGATAATTGACAGCCTGGGTTAAAAGGTGCAGTAGGTAAAACTACATGAAGTAGGGAATAACAAAACAAAAAAATCCAGCTCCTCTGGCCTGTAGTGCAATTTTCAAAAATCCACCACTCCCTGTTCAGATGTACCAATCAGGGCCAGGCGGGGTGTCTATCTGCTCATGCACACGCATTAGGCTCGTTCGAGATGAGCCAGATCTGCGCAGAATCGATCACCGGCGATCGGCGCCCAATGCATGCTGGGTAGATTTGTGTCCGACTTGATCCCGACTTGCTCTGACGTCACGCACACGTGGGCAACGATAATCTCACGAGACCAAGGCGGCCGCAGTTCTGAGACGCAGGCAGCGCAGTTGCTTTTCTCCAACTGCAAGAGCCAGGCGGACGCAGGCGGACCCAGTGCATGCTGGGAAACGCCGGCCTCTCAGCTGACCAAACAGCTGATTGGTTCAGAATCAACTCAACGTGATGACGTTTTATATAAACTTTTTATTGATTTTGAATCGGAGGGATTTTAACTGTGATTTGTCTGATTTAAAAGCTTATTCTGTATAGAACACATGTTGTGAGGCTGATAGGGATGTTTAGAAGTCAGAGAGACTAAATCTGATCAGATTACAGATCATCTACAGTCTGTTGGTAATTAAAATCAGCAACAGATCGCATGTAGAGAATTTTGACAGCTACTCTGTCATAATAAAAACAACTGGAGACTGTGTAGGAGCAGATATATAGGTCTGATAACATTTTATTAAATCGGAATCGGACCACAGTGTTTCTGTCACTTCCTGTTGAGCCTGAAGGCTGCTGGAATCAGCTGGAAAACTGTCCGACTTGAGAGCGGACTTTTGTCCCCGCCACCGGCTGCTGCCGCCTGCTCTCGTCTACTTTACAGGCGAGGCGCAGTTCATCTCGAACAAGCCTATTCATTCTCCCTTGTGGGGGGAGGGGCTTAGGAGACCGTTTTGGGCTTTAGCGGAAAGGGGGGGAGGAACTGAGAAGTTGTCAATGTTCAAATTGTTTGGCTAAGTCCGTGATCTTCACAATCCTACCTACAGCACCTTTAAGCGGTGATAAAGGGGCATGCCATTTCAGGGCCAGCAATAAACCTGCTGATATTATTTACTTCTGACTCGCATGTTAAATGCTCTGACTGCCAAATTAAGTATTGTACTGCACTGCGTGGATGTTTTTTAGTTTTTTTATGTTTTGAAACCATGTTTCGGAAAATGTGCTTAAGCAACTGAGAAAAAAAACCTTATGTTATTTCAATCTTAGAAATATATACTTTTTTCCCATTGTTCATTGGAAACCCCATTTAAACCACCTTTGTGTTATTAATTTGTAATCATCCAGTTCATGATTACGAGTGGCAAAAATGTCACTCCGTGTTAATGAAACATAAATTCAATTTTCAAGGCTGGGAAGCTTAACAGGTTGTTCTGTGGTACAATGTGTCTTTTGTAAAGAACACATTTGGAGAGCTAGCATTTATTAAGGAGCAGAGAATTGCATGTCCATGAAACGTTCAGTCACTTTTACAGAGGAAACCTCACATATGTGCAATCAGAAACTTTAGTCTGGATTAGTATAAAGCCCTCAAGATAGAAAAGGCTTCTGTATTACAGGTGAAAACTAGAATTACTGCCTTGCGGTTCCATGCCTCTGCCTACCAGTCCAGTTGCAGTATACATCACGTCATATAATAATATATGTAGTGAAGACTTTGTTTTGTGGCAAAATTAACTTCAACTTTATTGTCATTTAGCAGAGTACAGGTACAGAGCCAATGCAATGCAGTTGACATCCAACCAGAAGTGCAAAAGAAGCATTAAATACCAAAGTGCAGGTTGAGTAAAGTATTCTGTGCAGTTATGTAGACAATAGAGATTAATTACTGTATGTACAACAGTGTATAGTTAGATAAATGCAGGTTTTCCAGATTACAAATGGAAGCTATCACTATATTGAAAGTGAATCATTTCCAGTGAGAAACATGCCGTCTTCACATAAAGACTATTTTTACAGATGACTGACAGAGAGCTTTGTCACATGGTGCAACGACAATCACCTGAAACTCAATATCGGCTAAACCAATGAGCTGGTGGGGGGGCTACCAGAGGAACTGGAAAGAACCCACAGGGAGTAGTAGCCATGACCGTAGACAATGCTTCAAATATGGATGCTGCTGCAAAGAAGCCACACATTCTAAAACGTGTGTGCTACACACACACACACACACACACACACACACACACACACACACACACACACACACACACACACACACACACACACACACACACACACACACACACACACACACACACACACACACACACACACACACACACACACACACACACACACACACCTTCAACCCGGGAGATCCATACAATCACCACAGTTTCGAGGTGGGCACCGAAGATTAGAGTCACTTATTCAGTCTCCGATCAAATGTGAAATATGGTCACAATCATATGAGTTATAGCGTTAAATAATGAATTGAAAAGTGCTTTTGCAGAACATTATGAGGTCACAGTGACCTGAGTCTATATCCTTGACGTTCCACAAAGATCTAAAGCGTCAGGAAAATTGGGTTAGATGTCAAGAATTAATCAAGCTATTTTTGGGGCTATTCCATCTAGGAACCCCCCCTGCCAATTCTATGTGCTATGAAAACATGGCCTTGAGGCCCGTCTTTGAGAAGAGCTAATACTCTGGATTGCTAAAACTTTTGCTATATTTGTCCATGAAATGCAACATAGGAAAAGTTGAATTGCATGCTCGAAAAAGATGTAATTGAACACAGTAAGCAAATATGACTCGGGTCCTATTCCAATTCTTTTCAGTTATTACTAGGTGATGTTAGAAAATAAGGTTGAGCAGGTTAACCGTGTAAGAAGTGTGACAACGTCAAGAAGACTCACTGCTGAAAGGGAATGAAATGCTGTTTGTCCTCATCGTCTGTTTTGCCATGGGCGATATCTGTAATGTCCATCACTGCAACGACAAAGGAAGCGTCACAGTTAGCCCAGGATAAGCCAAGATACCAGATGCAATGCAGTTGTTTGAAAGCAAAGTAGGAGTTTAATTAGTTTTAGAAGTTAATTCACTTACTATAACTTTTCTACTTCTAAAACAGAAGCTGAGCCAGGTGTTGGATCTCACTCACCTGTTGCCTTGGCACGGCACACAGCCAGCATAGTGAAACAGATTGAGGGTTCTCGGTCTCCAGCTAGCAAATGCTTCGGAATTGTTCATTCCGCCAAGCTTGTTTCCTAAAGTGATTGTTTTTTTTTGTTTTTTCTCCTGGCTATGAACAATGTGACTTCTGAGTGAAACATTCTTTCTGAATTTCTGGTTTCAGTCCATTTGCTGGAACACCAGAGGAAACCATTCCTCATCAATTCCTCATCAAATCCACCAATCATCTGGCCAAAAACAAAAGGACGGGTGCTAAACCAATTTCCGCCGACTCCTTTGCCAAGGCAGAGTGGAGGCACTTTCTAGGTCAGCGAGCAGGTGTTTCCATTTCATTCAGCACACGGATCCTTCATTTTTACACCTCGACAGAACTATTCATGCAAATAAGGATTTATTCATTTTGTTGTTGTTGAGGTGACTTTTGTATTGCCTAAGCAAATATTAGGACATTTGAAAAGTAGCTCACCAGCCACACCAAACGGTCTCCTCAGTCCTCCCGTCTGTTTCTTGCCCTCTTTGAGCTCCATGCTGCCCACTCTGATGATCTGACACACCAGGAAGAGTCGCAGCCTCATCAAGTCACTGCTGCTCAGGTCCTGGACACCAGGAATAACCATATAGAAGATTTATTATAGCATATTAAGTCATAAGGTGCATTACATACAAAGGGCAGTGGACCGTACGTATCACTAGCCTGTTATTATGTGCATTCATGTGACTTTAGCTGCAGACCAGATGGCAAATATTACAGGATGAAAGCATGCAGTAAAACCCTCAAAAATGTCGTTTTTTCTTTATGCGTTTCTTTTTTTCTTCTGGAGATTATTCAAGTCAAAGGAGTCTTAACTTGTGTACTTTAAAAGGAAGTAAATACAATGATAAAATGTCAGCTCTTTGTCTTGATGAATGTGGTGTTTATCACATTCTGACCCACTATTTCCTAGTGGCACACATGCAGGTTAACACAACAACTTGTTTGCAAGAAACCGCTGACCGTGTCATTAACACAAACTGCAGCAACATAATGGAGGCAAATGTATTCAAATGTTTAAAGATGTACCGTGAATGTGAGCCATTCAGCGAAACTTCCAGCAAATTAAGAGGGACCCAGGAGCAAATTGTCCTCTTTGTCACAGATTGCAGGCAGCGTTTGGAGTGTTTAAATCCGAAGCAAAAGGGAATACAGTCAAGTGGGTTGGGATTCAGTTACCGTGAATAGAGCTGGCAGGTTGTTGAGTTTTTCAATTTCTTTAGGCATCCCCATACTGTCCCAGCGCACCAGGAAGTTCTCACTGCATGAATTTAAATGAGAATCACAGTTAGATATCAAATTATCTAAAGGCATCGGGAGAAATAGCAAAAAAGAAAATAACCAACGTAAAAACCTTGCATTATTTTAATCTGTCCTACCAGATACAATCCAAAGTGTCAAAACAATTCTAAGATGCTAGCATATTTTGAAAAGCTATAATGTGAGAGTATATCGATCATTCTCATAGCAGACAATGCGACTTGCCAAACACAGGTAATGGCAGAAAGGCTTGGCTTACTAGCATTACTAAAAAGGAACACAGACATCCTTAATGGTATAAGTTCCTATATAACGTTCCGCTATGAAAAATTCAAATGTTTGCTGTTATAAAAGGCCTACTGTCCTCTCTTCAGAGGGGTAAAAGGTCAGGAACAGCTGCACAATCATCCAGAAGGAGCTGGAGGGGACTAATATTCGCACTATTAACATTCACGAAGATTAACTTACTTTGCAGTCACTTTGACTTTTCTTTTCAGAGCTTCTTTCAAATCACTTCCATAATTTATGCTGGCACCATTTTTGCCAAGCTTAGAATAGAGCCGTTAGTTTTCTACACCAGCAAGCAGAAGGTGCGGCAGCTTCATTAATACCTGGAACTAGTATCCTTCCAGCCAGAGTATTCATTTAAAACATTGCTGAAGCCGCTACATTAGCGCTGGGCAGAGTTATGGGACAATCATGCACAACCTTAAGCAATTATTATTCTACAGCCATAGTATAACTTATTATATTTCTTAATAATTGACAAAGTAGCAGTGATATTGGTAGTTCATTTGCAAAACTAAAATGAGATATTTTATTAATTGTTATTAATGTTATATGTCTGACTTGGAAGGTACATCAATATCAATTACGCTCATATTAAGACACATTGCAATGCGAAGATTTGTGATTATCTTTTTATCATGCTGGAACAAGCTCTACTTTTCCATGTCACATTACAATTCAATGAACCCAAATTGACAAACAACTTCAGCTTGATACTTAATTGTGAAATTAGAGCTGCAGTAGGTAGTTACGGTTTTGTGCCATTGGGCAATACATTCATAATAATCTTTCAGCATATTGTAATTCAAGTGTTCTGAGAGAAAACTACACTTCTGCACCTCCTCCCTGGCTCTGTTTTCAGGATTTAGTAAACCTAGCCATCACAGGTGACTTTGGCCAATTGCAGGTCATTTCGTAGATGGTATTTCTATTGGCTGTTTGGCAAATGCAGAAGCGCGCAGTTTTGTTTGCTGTAGCCTAAGGCTATGGGCTGCAGGTAATTCAAGGCTAAACTATTAGATAGGAGACATTATTGTCATCCATCTATATGCAGTACATATAGGTACACACTAGTACAGTTGTAGTCCAGTTTAGAAGTAGTCCAGTTTATTGTCCAGGGAGCGGATATTTGCTGTGAAAACAGTCAGAAGAGCTGTTCTGCTCGGGTTAGCCCCAAGCGATAACACGAACACCGGCTCGTTTGTCGTGTTTACGTTTCCTCTCACACAGCCTTCGGCGTCTCCTCTTTATGGTACATGTCCATACGCGCTGTTTTCATGGATGGGATCCCCTGCTTCCCAGCACTGCACGCTAGTGAGCTTGCCAACAGTTTCTCTTCACTGACAGGCAAAGAAAATACACCCTCCTACAACCGCGGTGGCTACAGCTGATTGGACGAACTCGTCACGTGAGGCTGGCTGCTCCCGAATTTCAAAACCGACCATAATGGCAGCTCGTTTGGAATAAGATCTCGTATTTTACGAAAATAGTTCAGCGAAACGTGTTTCTGAAAACATTTTAAGTGAGAAATAGGCCATGCAGTTGCTGAAATCGGTCTTCATTTCAGATCGACAGTCAGTTTGAAAGATTTGCGTCAGCTTTTGAGAGGCAGCGACCCGAGCCGGCCGCTCCTCATTTGCATCAAGTTGGATGGATTCAACTTTATGCAAATGAGGAGACTCGACACCCCGCTTCTCCAAAGTCCCCGCGACGCTACCAAAATGCATTGCACGGCTGCTCCCATAGAAATGAATGGGAAGCAGGGAAATGGCAGTCTGCTGCGAGGACCAGAGGCCGAAGCCGCGGCACCACCTACTGCTGCCATCCGAGCGAGGATATGCTGGAGCACACGTAAACGCAGCAGACCAGCTGGTAGTTTAGCCTTCTGCTAATCCTAGCTCATGGCTGCGGCTAATTCAAGTTCATGTTAATGAATTGCCATCGGGATGAAATGAATGATTAGTAGTCATAAATGTGTCTGTATGAAGCCGGTGCATGCCCATGTTCGTCTGATGGGAGGGGCTGGACAGAGAGGGGAGAGCTGCAGTAGAAGGAGGTCTCACTCTACTTCAAATTCTAGTTTTTTTTTTTTTAAGTCTGCCTCTCACAGCTTTAAGAGAAAAGTGAGGAGCAAACCTGATGAATTCAGACTGGTCGGGATCATACAGAGACATGAGCAGCTCAGCATCCTCTCCAATGTTGCATACAAAGTTCTTCAGGTTCATGAGTAGACTGTAGGTGTGCACCGTACTGAACAGGGTCTGACGCCTCATTTCCAGGTTTTGTTGCCGCGTCTGCAGAAAAGCAAAGCCCCAGGCAGTGCATGGACACAGAGATTAATTGAATAGACAGCTACTATTGAGGAAAATAACGAGCGATAGTATGAACAAATTAAAATCATGCCTTTTCTTCTTGTATCCTGTCATCGACACTGCGGGAAGCGGTCTCGTGTGCCCGGAACAGGCTGACCGTACTGGTCCGGTCAGGATCCAGGGTGTTTCCTGCTTCGTCTCGCACCACCAGGTCCAACCCCAGAATCCTGAGCAGCACGGAGGATCAAACAGCGCCAGTTGATTTTACAGAGAAAATCTAACAGTCAAAATCAAACTTCACAATGGTGGTCATGTCACGAGGCAGTTCATTGTTGTACTACAAGGCAGCAGAAGTTCCTACCGGTTTCCATAATCAATCTTGGCTGTGACTTTCTTTTTGAGTTCCACGAGGTCATCCTTAGGCAGCGTTCCCGATACTATCTGAGATCGATATTCGATGAGGCTGTAGGCCATCTGCTGAACACCCCTGAACAATGTTGTCTTGTTCGCCTGTCAGTTAAAGATGTACACACTTAGAACAGTACACCCTTCAGAGGTATGAAACAAAACAAAAAAGGAGAATCAGAGAAGTGCCCAGGATTATGTGTACTCAAAAACAGAGAGGCGATCAACACATACCACGTAGAGCTTGTGCCATATCTGTGCCCATTCCCTCAGAGTAGCCCCGAGCTCCTGCACCAGGGGTATATCTGCTGGAATAACTATTTCCTGCTGGCTACCAGCCACAAGGAGAGAATAATAAAAAGGTATTGGAAAAGTGGCCCATCACTCAAAGATCATGTCACCTAATTTGGATGGACTCAAGTGCATTTCTATACATGATAAATAGTTGGATGGTTTCCCTACACAGCCAAGAGAAGCATTACATAATCTTTACTTACGGTAATTACAAGTTCACTGCTATGTTATTGGTAAATGACAAGGCGGGGCGGGCAAACCAAAAGCAAAGTGGATTATCACCATGATGATATGTTTACTGATATGTGATCTCACCCTGTTCCCTCAACCGAAGCCTCCTTTAAGTGGATGTAGGAAGCTGGGAAAATGCCCTGAGGAAACAATGAGGTAAAATCAGTATATACACATCACAGCATTGGGTATAGGATAATAGAGTGCTAATGATGCCCTTACCCTCTGTGATTTCTTGCGTAGCGTGTAGCCCCTATACCAGCCTGAAGAAATATTAATTAACAGAGACACATGTTAGAGTGAGGGAGAGGCAGTGAACGAGACAGGAGTGATGACAACGTGGCGGACTCGTTTACATTGTTATGCGTTGCATATCAAGCACCGGTTAGTTCAACATTTTGATTTAAGTTCCTGTGTCAGCTTGCTTTAGAGAAGGAGAAGAGGGATGAGTCGGGGCCTGTGCGTTCAGGCACGCTCACCTTCCAATTTCTCGAGTATGTGCACCGTGTCCCCCACCTGCAGGCACAGCTCCTGCTCACCCCGGGGCTCATAGTTGTAGATTGCTGAAGGACAAAGCAGGATTGTTTCAATAGGAGTAACACACACAACATGCAATAAATACTGTTAGAAAAGGAGAGATTGGGTGCCCGGATAGCTCAGCTGGTAGAGCAGGCGCCCATACATAGAGGTTTACTCCTCAGTGCAGGGGGCCTGGGTTCGACTCCGACCTGCGCCCCTTTGCTGCATGTCATTCCCCCCTCTCTCTCCTCTTTCATGTCCTCAGCTGTCTTGTCAATAAAAGGCCCAGAAAAATAATCTTAAAAAAAGGAAAGATTCTGGCCGACAGTTTGACTCACAAGTTTTGTTCCTACTTGAGTCAAGTTAATTATGAAAAACTCTAAATCCCTTTTCAATCACTCATTGCACAGAGGAGCAAGTCTGTTTTTTTTTAAAGTTGTGGATCAGAGGTTTGCAGTTTCTCCCAGGAAAAGGTAACCAATCTTGACCTTTGATTTATTCCTTAGCAGTCCTTTATCTGACTGCTTTTTGTAACAGCAGGCTGTATACTCGTGACTCAAACCTTTAAAGCATTTTGACGACTCTTAATTGAAACTGACGTCCTGAGGCTGTGTTTAACGTTCCAGCAAATGGACTGTGCTGGATCAGGTAGCTTCAGAGTAGTGGAAAAAAAAGAAGGGGAGGAGCGGAGCTAAAATGGCGATGGCATCACGCCCTTTATATTTCTGATATCATGAAAGCACTGCGGACCCTTGGTCAATAGTTACACTCTGCAGGTTGCGCTTCTGCCAACCGGCTCACCTGTGAGCCCTTCCCTTCACGCAGTTATTAACCTAACCGCTTTCCTGGAGGAGACTCCTGTCTTTCCTTTTTAACTCCTGAACCAGGGCACATATGGGAGGGATCACACAAGAATACGTCTGCACACACACACACACACACACACACACACACACACACACACACACACACACACACACACACACACACACACACACACACACACACACACACACACACACACACACACACACACACACACACACACACACACACACACACAGCAAAAGAGAAACCTTGGCAAACAATACTGTAGCAAAGGTCTTTGTCATGACTTGAGGGAGCAGCAATAAAGAGCAGCTACTCTCCTAGTCAGATAGAGCTCTGCCCTGACTTGCATGGTGATAATGCTTGTTGCTGGAGGCTAGATTTCACAGCACGATTCAACTGGCTCGGCTTATCACACCTTAGTCTGAATACCAAAACTTGACAAAACTGTGTGAATGTGGCACCCTTATTTCTCCATGACATCCTCCACACAAGATAGACTTATCTTCCCCACACGGATTAGTTTTTAGGTTAAGACTGCGTTTGTGTAACCAGTAGCCTAGAAATCTAGCGGCAGCAAATGTAATTTGCAGCCAGGGGGGGTCTAGCAACTCTCTGTTGACTTGCGAGCTGGAAAAACCAAACTCTAGTCAGGCCAATCACATCGTGTATAGAGTCGGTGGGCGGGCTTATGGCTGCTGCTGCTGCTGGGAGCAGCGGTCTTCTGGAAGACTTGGAGTTCAGCTTTTCTTTGAGAAAAGAACAAAGAACGGCACTGAAGTCATTCTTAAAAAAGGAAGATGTGTTCGGAATGTGTTTTGCCGATCGGATACGGCAAAAGTTTAATCCATCAACTAGCTTCGCTACCTTCTTCGCTGCTCTGCCTGGTTGTAACGCTATCCTATTGCGTGCAGAGGGAATTTGAAATACAACCGTTTATCCCGCCCCTCGGATTGAGTCCTGCCAATGGTGAGTTCCCAGACCCAACATCTGGATGTGGGTCTGGCTTGTCAGGCCATGTAACCAGCCCATGGGGCTCTTAAAATATTAGGTTAGACCCAAATGGCGGAGATGTTGTTAGGATATCATCTGCGCAATCTGTGAATGACGCCTCACTGTGAGATCCCTCATCCGCTCATCAAAAAGGAAAACAAACACTGGAACTTGATGGGTTCAGAAACACTGAAATACCAATGACACCTTTCTTACTTTCTTTTTCTTCCCTCCCATTAAATCAAAGTTGAAATTTTCCCTCACATCACAGTTTTGGTATCTCTAAGTTCTGACCTTATAAACCCACTTTGATTTGAACAGAAAGTTCAGGCCTTTGGAGCTAACACAGTGACATACTGTGTGGATTGATCGCAAAAGATGTTCCCGACACACTGCAAATTCTCTTGACAAAGAGTACCGTATTATCACCAGGAAATGATTTGTGCAGCCGGAACAATATCGAATAAAACGTGCACTGAAAAAAAAAAAAAAATGACATCTGCCTGTGGTCATGCCGAGAGTGACAATGGTCCATTCACCAACTTGACACAGTGTCCGGGCCTGGCAACAGCGTGGCAACATGCCAGTGGCAGGCACCCAGCTGAGCGTGTTGTGATGCCACGCAGTCTGAACTAAAGGCAACGTTATGGGCTTTGGCAGCACAGCTCATCTGTACAACTCTGAGAAACACACTATCTTCCTCTTACACTTGAAATGCAGAGTCTGAAGCCGCTGCTGTAAATTCCAATAAAGCCTCAATCTGCAGGTTCAAGTTAATGTGCATACTAATGTTAAATCAAAGCCAGTCAGCCTGATTCACTCTAAATGACGTATCACAGAAGTGGATTAGCCAACAATTAAAGAACACCACGGCTGAAAGGTTTGAGCAGCTGCTGGCGGCTCATCACAGCTAACACATTTCAATGAGAAGCCATTGTTTTCGCTGACTGGCTGTGTGTAAGAGTAAAACTAGTCCAAGTTATTATGGCCATGAAAACAAACACAAACAACATGACGCAAGATGCAACCGATCCTTGCACATACAGATCGACAGGTCCCCTTAATACATTCCGATTCAAATACATGCAAGAAATGACATCTTAAAGCATGACATGGGGCAGACACATGCCATGCTAGACTAACAGATTCTGATTTAACAAACACTCCACTTGTACAGAAGGAGCTTGTAAGCAAAGCATTTTACATCCCAAACTATTAAATACATAAACAATCTTCACAATAAAGAGGGTAATATTTTAGTTTAAAATCAATGAAAGACAGAGGTATTAGATTAAAAAAAACAGACATTTATTATTATGAATTCAAAAGGTCTTTAGTAAGCCACCATCCAGTGATGTATCATATATGTCTTATAAAACTTGTATTTCAAGCTTACAAAGCTACCAAAGTAGGGAACGACACAGTATATCTAAAAAAAGAAGAAGAAAAAAAAGAAAAATGAATTAGGTAAAAGCAAGTCTATTAAGGTTTGTTTTAGAGCCAGTTCTCCTCAGGCAGGAGATTTCAAAACATAAAGGCCTCAGCAGAAAAGCCTTTCGATTTCCGTCTACCGTCTAGACAGCCGGAGACGATCTGTAGCTCTTAACTGCTCCAGCTAATAAGTCCTTATATGTTATCCATAAATCAGAGAGATAATTCTCAAGTTCAAAGCTAATAGGGCCGAAGGGAATTAGACCAGTATGGGCTCATCTTTTAATTCTAGTTAAAAACCCTGCTACAAAGAAAATTACAATTGCCTTCTCCGATAAAAAAAAAAGCACCAATGTCTTCCTCCAGGTTGCTAAAGAACTACTCTGAAATAAAGTCGGAGTTTTAAAAAGGCGTGACTAAACATCCGACCATCTGATCAGTCAATCAAAACTGAGAACACTTCACTCACTGGCAGATATGACATTGTAAGACTGATTGTAAGACAGCGAGCTATGGAGGCCGCAAATTCAACAGCTTTATATTTGGTTTGCTAATACAATGTCCACGCAGCACCTGCAGACCAAACAACTTCTTGGTTATTTATTGCATAATATTACAAAGTGGTAGGGCTGCTCCCTCTTAGTCGATGAGTCGACTAATCGGTCGTTTTGGTCTTAGTCAACTTTGTCAAACAGATTTCTTTAGTCGATTAGTCATGTTTGATGCTTTTTTCATGCTGAATGACTTATTTCCAAGAAACGTACGAGCACATACACACAAACACAAGAATTAAAGCGGTGCTTTTGCATGACTCTTTGCGCAGACACTCAGATTTACAGATCTGTCGATTAAATCAACTAATCGATTAGTCGATACAATTGAATGAGTGTTAGCTGACTAAGAATTTCTTCAATCGAGCACAGCCCTACAAAGTGGAAGTTGTGGCTCAGTACTTGAAAAAAAACCTGTACACATGACGACAGTGAGTGCAAGCACAAGCCTTTACGACTTCAGTGGCTCGAATGGCAGTTCCCTAAGGAAAGCTAAAAGGTAGTGCTGCTTGTAACCAATTGTAAAACATTATTAGTACATTAATGAACAATATACATATATAATAACACACAACATGTAAACTCCAGGGGTTCGCTGTGATGAATCAAATGTAGTCATTATAACAAATGATATAGCCTATTAAAGTCCCCCTCCACTGAAACGTGTGTATTGCTTATTGTTATTTAACTTGGATGTTTGAGCGTCACTGTGTAGAGTTTAACACTATAAGGCTGCCGTTTTCATATTCATGTGTGCTCACCTTAGATCCAAGTTAACAAAGTGTACTGGTGAGCATAATTTAGGGCATCACAACTTGTTTAAAAGCCAACCATGCCAACAATATTACACAAATGTGATTGACACCTGGATAGCCCCCAACGTCTCCTTCCAGGCAGCGCTGTGACCGATGACTTCAAGGCATCTAACCCTAACCCTAACCATTGTCTAATCCTAGTGCGTTCCAGGCAGCGCTGCCTGGAAGGAGACATTGGGGCCTTAAAACACCGATAAACCACCTGACGCCTCAGTGCACATACCCCAAAAGTGTGCTCGTCAGTGAAGTAGGAGACATCTTGCAGCGTTTTAACTTTTGAAATAAAACATATTTGCATATTCAAGATATTAATATACAAGATTTTGACTAGTTTGACTGAATTTCTGGGTAGAAAAAACCCTATCCGACACAAATTATTATTCAACCCAAAGAACTTTAATATGTATAAAAACATTTTTGGAAGGGCTCTTTAAAGAGCACTCCACCAATCTAGCACTGTATTCCCTCTAACATTGTCGGATTCATGACGTACGTTTTCTTTTTTCTTTTTTTTTAAATTACTAAAATTGATCAAAATTGAAGCAGGAGAACCAGAGATATTCTTCCTTCTTCTCAAAACCTGGTGCCTACATACCCAGAACTCAACTGCCGGCAGTTTGGTCAGGGATTGGGTTGTGTTATTCTAGCAGCAGATAATGTAGCCTCAAGCTGCTAGGCTCAAGCAGAGCCCAAGCTTCAAAGAGAAGAGGGCTACAGAGGTCTGTTAACCACACTTCTTTCGGACTCCCCAGATTTGTTTTCATTTTCAAACTTGCAGTCTTCAGCACCAACCGACGCCGACTCAAACGACAAACCTTTTTTTTTTTTTTACATTTTTGCCAGTTTCCTGAAGCCACAATTGGCTTTGTAGAGCTTTTTTTTTTCCACAAACAATGTTCCGCAACACCTTTTACCAGACTTAACAGATGTCTAAAGTTAGTGGAGTTCCCCTTTAACTTCCTGGATTATTGGTATTTGGTAAGGGCATTACATTAGTTGGCAAGAAATGTGTCATGTTGTTCACGCTGTCAATAAAAATGGCCAGCTATATTTGGGTTTAAAAAAAAAAAAGTCATGTATTTACATGGCTGGTCATTGAGCCCACTACCTGTAATCTAATAAAGCCACAGGATGTCATTATGGATGCAAACAAGGTAAAAAATGATTTCAATGCTTCATTTGAGTCTCTAGTGCAGTGCCTCACTACGAGATGTAAAAATGAAGACGCTATCCTATTATCATGGTGTCACAAATTCACCATAGGAGATTGTGATATCTTAAGCCCCATATTATCCACATTTCCATGTTAGCTAGCTTGACATAATTGATATTATCAGAAATCTTGCGACTCCTCTTTCATGTCAAAATGTAGTTGCCTGTATTTGGACACAGCCTGGGTTGACTAATCGGATTAATATTGTGAGACCTTGTACAGTGTCCGATGGCATTTTAAGGATTAAATACAGTGTTAGTGACTCCTGCCCCCTTTTCTGGGGGTGAATGGCCGGAGGAGAATGGCACAGTCTACACAATCTTGCAGAGCAACACTTTCGAACGCAATACAGGGATCTAAAAAGGATTAACACTAAGAAATTCCTCAACATCAGCTGCTAAAACAAGGTCATATATAACCAAGTGGGTAGTGCGCAGCAGAGCACTTAATACCCACCTGCATTTGTTGCTTTAAATTGTTTTGTTTTTAGTCAAAACAACTGCAGAGCACACAACACTTTCTTTTAAAGCAAGGTGTTTCCAGTCCTGGGCTCTGAATTACACATACTTCAGAAAGACTATACACACACTAGGTGTATTCTTTGTCCGCACATGCAGCGTTTTCCTCATGTGAAAGGCATCTGCTGTAGGTACACCAGGAAACACTCTCTGTAGCCTATGTGTCATAACTCTGCAGAACTAGCAGCGAGTCAGTAGGTTAACCAAAGACCAGCCAAACTGTGGCGACAATAAGTCATTACAGTAAAACTGAAATGCATTTCTTATGAAGCCTAGTAGTTAGTGCTGATTTGTCTTGAGGGCGTGAAGGACTACCTGATAGCATGGGTGCATGCACGGTAAGCCCACAAACGCACTGTGACAGGGCCGCACCTTATTGCAGACCACATAAATGGCAAAACCGTGAATTTGAAAAGGAACACACACACACACAAAAAAAACTGTCTAATAGCCTCAAAAGACAGACACAGTTAAGCCCTATAGCGTAGGGTAAGTGTAGCCAAGCGACAACTGACAAACCCAAATGTCTGTGCTAATCCTGTTCTCTTATCTGACATGCATAGGCTACAGTACAGTCACAGCAGAGATTCCCATGTGGAGCCCTACAGGAATGCTTTAGGGGAGCTTCAAGGGACCTTCCAGCAAAGTGGGGATTCATTTAATTTCACTGCTACTTCCACAAGTCAGCTCAGCGTGGTTAAGTAAAGGAATGACTGGTATGCTCATTTAACTCTTGGCCTCTTTTCCATTTTTTCCCTCACCACCTATTACAGTAACACAAGTCATTTCTCGCTACAACCAAATATCTAGAGTGCCAGGGGACGACAACAAGGAGGGTAAATATAAATATGGAGTAGGCTACTCTGTCAAATGATAATAAAAGTTTGCCGGACAGTCTACAGTGTGGACGCCCGCCACGCACTAGCCTACCAACAACAAATTCGCCAACAACTTGTTACCCAACTTCAATCCGCTTTTCCCTTGAAGTATAGTTTGGTTGGGAGTTTACTCGGCGAGCTCTCCACTAGCAAAACACACGTAGCCACATTTGAGAACTTACCGACTCCGTACTTCTCTTTTTTAGTAGGAATCCAACGGGTCATTTCTGGGAAAGATGTAAAGTTAGCTGAATGAATAAATAAATAAACTATATACAATTGCTAAAACGAGGACGGGCGGTGCACTCCTGCTCGTCCTGAGGTCTACAGTTCCGCCATGACTTGTAAACGGGGAGGGGAGAGGGGAGAGGAGGACACACACACACACACACACACACACACACACACACACACACACACACACACACACACACACACACACACACACACACACACACACGCGGCTGGGAGAAGAGAGAATGGGATAGGCGTGAACCACGAGCTTCCAATAACTAGCTACCCCCCACAACAACACGAGCCCACGCTACCCCACAGCCACTCATTTCATCAAGGGTTTCGTCTGTAGGAATCTCGCTATTATGCCCTAGACATCAGTCAATCGATAGTTGTAGCTATTCCTCATCAATCCTCAAATGAACTCAAATTGAATTCTGGGAAATTATAATGAGACTGACCTGTCCCTCGTTTTGCTTCAAGGACTCCTGACGGTGTCGGCGCCCCGGTTTTAGAACCACTGGCACACCATTTGACAGTGAGAATAATTAATTGAAAACAGAGTTGTGAATCACTGATGTGTCATAAATAAGTTATCACCAAGTTATTGTTTTTAATTTAAAATGAGATTGAATTGCAAACTCATGCTGCTGCTCCTCATATTGACTGGTTTAAAGGAGACCTAGTATTCTGAGTGAGCAAAAATGAACTAGACCTGGGACATAATCATATGCCTACTCACATATGGCTATATTTAAAGTAAGTGTTTAGAAAATCAAAGGGAAGTATGACCAACAAAATTGTGTTAAACCTTTCTATCAATGAGGCTATTGACTTTAATTTAAATGTCATTATAACACTGCCAGTATATCACAAATAACGCCCACCACCCTCCTTCCCTGTCTGTCCAGTGAAGTAATTTACAGCTGCTGGCTGAGATCTGGTAGTCCATTTAGACTTTTTTGTTTGCCCATGATGTGGTGTGTGTGTGTGTGTGTGTGTGTGTGTGTGTGTGTGTGTGTGTGTGTGTGTGTGTGTGTGTGTGTGTGTGTGTTGTGTGTGTGTGTGCGTGCGTGCGTGCGTGCGTGCGTGTGTTTTCTGCAGCCACTGGTCAGCCAAATGGTGCTGTCAATAATGTTCAGCTATCCACTGCTTTTGTTGTTCCCTTTGACAGGGTGATGTTCATTGTGGGTGCTTTAAAACACAGCTTGTGGTGAATTAGCACTAACACAATACTACACAGTCTGGTTGAAAGCTATTATTGAATTATGTATATTATTTTACAAAGGACAAAGCTTTTGAACATATGACAACTGAGAGTCTATTGAGAGGCTTTTTAATGGCCAAACAAAAAAGGCCTTCAGATAATAACATTTTTAAATTGTCCTCTTTCACCACACAATACTAAAGTGAAGTTACGCATAAATATGTAATTTGATTTTTTTTTTTTTACCCAGTAGTGTATTTTCTTTCTGCTTTTTGTTTACAAACCTGACACAGCTTAAGGATTCAAACACATTGACTGAGCTCAAACTGAAAACCAGGTACTAGAAATGTATTTTGCCGCTATATGTAGAATTTCCAAGGTTATGGCTTGAGCTGTTACACATGATTATTGTGACCTATTTCTGACTGAGCTGTACTGTAGGTGCCTACTGCTGACTATTGGAATTTATTGTAACGGGGCTTCAAATCCGCTCATGTCCTTTTCACCTCTGATTCTCTTTATTCCTTTGGCAATATCTCACACAATTCTTATAAAATGTGAAGAGTCACTTTTGGGCTATTAAAAAAGTTAAAAACAATCAAATCTGCAAAAAGGAATCCAATATTGCCATCACCTGACTGCTTTGTGCTATTACATACAATAGACTGTCCCTGACAAGACCTCAAGATTGTGTCACATTTCATTGTGGCATTTTAAATTCTCACCTCTTTGGAACTATTGCTTAATTTTCCCTCCCAGAAGAAAAAAAAATGAATACAAAAAGAGTCATTAAATTCAGAAGGTGTGCTGGTCTGAGTGTGTGTTAGTGTGTGCATGCCTCACATAAGTGTGTGTGTGACAGCTTGACAAGCAGAGTTGAACTCTAGAGTTCATCCCGAGTTCAATGCTCTGTAAGCAATAGGAGTAGACAGTCTTCACAGGAGAGCCCAAACCCCTCACATCTTCTAATTTAGATCAGATTGTACTATGTTTCAGACATCCTCCTATTAAAACTCCCATAGGTGCATCATTTTAGTAATGGTGGTAAAAAGAAGGGAAAAAAAACATCTGACCATGTGCTGTTGTGCGAGGTAAATGGAAACAGGCGCACATGTGCACACTCTCGCTTTCTGCATGAAAGTGAAGAAGTGCTGTTGTGAGAGTGGGCTGTCGTTATTGTAGATAACAACAATATGAAGCTACTGTTTTTGTCCTCAAACAAGGGTATCCTGTGTGTTTACTTCGCCTAAGGGCTTCTCAGTGTGTCACCAAACAGACACATTATGAATGAACATTTAGCATGACAGACAGCTGCTGCTGAAATAATAATAATAATAATAATAATAATAATAATACATGTGCTCCCTATTTACCATCCACCTTCCTACACTCCAGAGCATTGATTAGTTTGTGTGTGTACATGCTTGAGTGCGTATGCCCCTGTGTGTTTAATTTTTATGGGATGCACAAAGATGGAAAGCACATCATGCATCCATATGTATGAACTGTACTATTTGAATAAAGCATGACCCAACTAGACTCCCATGTGGCTGACTTCAGCGGTTGTCTGTACTAAAGTCAGTGAACTGTGATTTCTATGATGTGAGGAACTGCACTGCTTCAGAGACTTCTGAGTGGTAGGGCTCTAAACACCGGTCGTAGCCCCCACTGAGGCTGTTCAGTTCCTGAGACAAAAGCAAACAAAAGGCCTAATGGGTTTATGGGTCCACTGCCAGGACTGCATGACGCCAGAGGCAAATTGGGCCTCAGCATCCACCTGGCTGTCTGGCAGCAGAATCAGGTAATAGCCCAGTCCTGCAATGTTGTGCAGATAGGTCAATGTACTATCTGGGCACAATGGCTGAACATCCTGGGGCCAGAAGTTGATTTGCAGTTGGCTTTTGGTGCAGGTTATATCCAAACTTTTCTACTTTTTACAGAATGCTTTCTAAAGGCCATGTTTCTTTAGCTCTTGCCACATGACGTCAGTCGCGTCTCACCATGGTCACTGTGTAATGGTGCAAGCTGTCAATATTTTTCTGCACTAATATTGACACCTACGTGAATTTTTGTGCATTTACTCAGCATGTGATGTATCTTCCGACTTGAGAAAGGTACAGGCTGGCCAGATACAATGTTATTTTGCACAGAAAGGGCTCACTGGCAGCTAAGCCTGAAGAAACACAGACATGACACCAGGATATATATAGTGTTAATGTGTGTCTTCTGCAGGTAAGGGGTTAGCAGCACATTTATATCCACAAGTCTAACATCTCATTTCCAGGTTGTGATGCATGAAAATGAATGTGCCCTGAGGCTCCCACATTTGTCTCCCTCTGACTCACTGAAGCATCCTTTGTACGGCTGTAGTGGGCAAAGGGGCTTAAATATACAGTAGACAGTGCAGGCAGTGCGGTTGCAATGGGGCTCAGGGGTGGGGGACCATAGACAGAGCAGGCCCTCCAACATTGTGTTGGGCAGAGAGTGAGAGTGACTTGTGTGACAGTGATTCAGATTGCCACCTCAGAAATACCCCTGTGTTCAAAGAATTCACATTAAATAAATAACAGTGGCGTTTGCTTTACATGCCCACGCAAAGGCACATCAGTTCAGGGCACCTTAAAAAAAATAGGTAACCTTATCTGATCGACACAAGTCACACAAATCACACATTTGGATTCAAAACAGCATTTTTCTCTGAAAGGTGAACATTTTGCACACCGGAAATTAATAATTTCTTATTTACTTTGGTATTTTTGTCATATGCGATAGGTTTCTGGGTTTTATTTATGTTGACGTTGTCCAACGTCAAGTCTATATTCGCTCATGTTACAAGACGAGATACATCAGCGAGTTTAGGCACAAAATATGTCAAGACAGACTGAGCACATATGCAAGCCGAACGCCTTGTGTGTGTGTGTGTGTGTGTGTGTTTTTGTGTGTGTGTGTGTGTGTGTGTGTGTGTGTGTGTGTGTGTGTGTGTGTGTGTGTGTGTGTGTGTGTTTCATAACTACCGTGCAATAGGGCCCGTCACAATAGTGTGTATTGGGGCCCGTCGTAACTACCTTACGCCACTGAGTGGGCACACAAGGCCATCTGAACACTGTAACTATGTGTACACCAGGAGAAGTGAGTAGTCTATCTATTTTTAGAGTGTGAGAGCCACATTTTTTAATGAAATACTCTCTGTCTGCTTTCCTCCTGGCCAATGTGAAGGCCCATTCGACAGACCCTTTTAATTAGGTTGATTCTCCGAGATCAGCAGAGGGAGCCACAACTCTTATCTCAGACTTCCTTTTCTTTGTGGAGACAAAGCGTGGCTGTCTGACAATGGGCAGACTGCAGCAAGACTATCCTCACTGTCTGGACCGGGGCCTTAGAGAGGTCTTAGAGAGGAGTGTGCACACCCTTCTAAGAAGAAAAAAAACATACTCAGGAGGACAAGCGTCAGGGTTTCAAAGACGTGGAAAGCATGAACTCTTTCTGATTCCACCCCCCCACACCCAGTATTCAATGGGATTGTAATATATGTTTTTTAACTGCAGGTGTGTACTTATGGGTGCACTAAGGTGCAGCATTCCACCTCAGCATCAATGTGGTTGTAATCTGAAATGTTATTATGTGAGAAGAAACGCAAATGACAACCAGTGTTGTGGTTGCTTCTCTGGTTTGCAGATTAGATTTCTGACATCGAGTCCAAAGCAGTCAATGCATTAGTTGTAATGGAAAGCCAATATTCATTTCCTTATGTAGACAACGTTTCATGACTCTGCGACCAAGCCAGCCTTTAGACAATGCGCTGTTAAATAGTAATAGATAAATGTCAAGAAGTCGTTTCTATACCCGACTATGACATTAAAAACAGTCGTAGCACTGTTTTGGGGGTAACTGGACGATACCGAAACTTTTTACAGGAGCTGCTGCCGATGTCTCCTGCTGCACCTTCAGCTCTTCGTTTTCCATTAAAGCATTATACAGCTGAGAGGTCTCAGTGAGCATCAGTGATGGGCCTCCCCCCCCTTCTGACATAGTGTATGCCCACGAGAGGGAGAGGGTGTTATAAGATTTATATACCAGTCCGTTCACACCATAAATGTGACAGATGAAACAGGGGATGAAACTCAATATCTAAACGATGAAATGTGATAAAAAAACAATACAGCTTTGCTCTGATGTGCTACATTTACCATGGGTCAGTGTCCCACCATGCCCTCACACACACACACACACACACACACACACACACACACACACACACACACACACACACACACACACACACACACACACACACACACACACACAAGCCTCCATTGGCTGTATGTGACACAAATGATACAATATGAGCACCTGATGGGGTATCTATATATATATATATATATATCCTGCTGATGGTTTACTGTACAGTATATATTGTAAAGAGCTTTATCACTACTTCAGTATTCTGTCTGCAGGGTGGTTTGTGTGTTAAAATGCAGCCAGTAGTACATCAGTAGTGTACTTCTAATCAATAAGAAAACATTTACAGTATTGCTGTCTCTTTGAGTAGTGAGTGTTGTGAGTAAGTGCATCCAAATTCATTGCAAAGTGCAATTTCTGGTGATTAAATTGAGTGCTCCTTTGGACTGGCTCTGGTTTTACTGTAGCAACAGAAGGAGGAGGATACTGTAGTTTAGCTCAGGGTGGGGTAAACTCAGGACAAGGAGGGTGAAGCAGGAGGGGAGATAGGAGTTTAGGGCATTGCTTTGACACAGGCAAGAACAGAGCCAGAACATGTAAGGCATGTAGAAAAAGTTATGTGCATATGTTAGAGTTATAAGATGATGCAATATTTCAAAGTAGCTTAAGCATATCAAACAGAAGCTCCCACTCCACATCCACTCCTGTGTGTGTGTGTGTGTGAGAAGAGGAGACAGAAAGTGTGTGTTTGTGTGATGGGGATTGCATCTCTGCAGATGCCTTAAGGAAGCCCCTGATCTCTCCATCTCTTTTCTGGGTAAAGAACAGTCTGTCCTCTGTCAAGGTTTAGTGCAGCAAGATATGTTTCTGCTTCGCCCTCCCCCCATTTCTACTCAACCTCTCTCCCTAGTACAATAATGAAATTGCTCTTCCTCCTTCTATTCTCTCTCTCTCTCTCTCTCTCTCTCACTCTCTCTCTCTCTCTCTCTCTCTCTGTCCTGCTAGAGTGTTGATACTTAGCCAGATTCTTTGGTGCAGCAGACTAGCTGAGTCATAAAGGTTTCAGTGATTTATAGACAGTGATGTGGATGAGGGTGAGGCAGCAGGAAAAACACCGGTGTCAGCTCACTGATCACACAGAGACTGTATAGGCACATCAGGGCAGAGATGACCTGCTGACTTGAGATAAAAAAACAAATTTTTAAAACTGCAACTCAATTCTTCCTTAGACTGTGGTTTAGCGAAGTCAAGAGAAATCTAATGAGGTTTTATTGGCAGATCGTGTTGAAGATGTAAACCTCAAACCTGTCTGATATACTTTTTGGCTCGGTGTCTTATGCTGAAAGAATCTCAAACAACCCAGACTTGCTGACTTTGCTGGTTTGCTGCAGCCCTCCCTTCCAGTCAAGTGTAGACTGATGTATTAATATGGATAGGACCAAGGGCTCTTTGGCTGCCATATGTACTTTTCCCATTAACCTTCATTAACATTTTGGGGAGAAAGGAACATTCTGAATGAAATTAGCAAGTGAAACTATCTGTCCTCCCTTGTGAAAGTGAGTCACAGAGCTTAGACATTCAATATAATTTTCTGCTAATGGGTTTATCTGGGCTAAATATGATTTGTTCTGACACGTCATTGCAACTCTTCCTATTTATAAGTACAAATGAAAAGCCTGGGGGCAGCTCTGGGTTGACAAGGCTTCAAGGCTTTATTGGAGTTTAACGCAGCACATCATGGATTTAAAGCACTAAGTGAGGACTTGAAGTAAGGCATTTCAAACTGGGTATTGCACACACAGTACAGACAGGCGTACAGTATTGGTGACAGTAAAACACACACAGGTGTTTGCTTACACATCTCCTCAAAGCAGAATTTCTACTCTAGACACTATTGTCACATCCTGTCTTCATCATCATCATCAAGCTTTTACAATGTTTCATTTCTTAGCTGGTACAGTTTGCATACATGCTGTTGGTCACTCAAGTTGATCATACAGAGCATTTGTTCACCAACATGTTGACTTCTGATTTTAATTTGGTTTGAATTAGAGAGCTATCTCTGTACATTTCGAGCACCGGAGAAGACATCCTTCTGCTGCAATGCTAGCAGGTATTTTTTTTTAAAGCATTTCAATTTAAACTTTTGTATTTATGGGTTTTTCTCTTTGGCCTCCACCTCCTCTTGCTTTTCAGCTTCTTTTTCCTCCTTCTCACCCTCGTCGTCACCCTCTTCCTCTTGCTGCTTGGCGTCCTCCTCTCCTCCTTCCTCCTCATCTTCTTTTTCTCCATCCTCTGCCTCACCCTCTTCATTTCCAAAACCGTGTGTGGGGGAGGGGGGGGAGATAAAAGTTAGAATTAATTTACAACACACATATATCAACTAAACAAAATGACCACACTTACCTTCTCCATCTGCTTCTTCCTCTTCTTGTTTTCCCTTTTCTTCCGCCTCCTCCACCTCTTCCTCCCCCTCTTCTCCCTGATCTTCCTCTGCCTCCTCCTCCTCCTCCTCCTCCTCCTCCTCCTTCTGTTCTCCCTGCCTCTCCTCTACTTCTTCCTTATCTTCCTCTTCCACCTGCTCTTCCTTCACCTCCTCCTCCTCCTCCTCTTGAGGAGGGCTGGCCTCCGCCTGCTGTGCTTGGCTTGCGGATATTGTCTCCTCTGTGGAGAGCGATGAAGTATACAAGCGGGAGCTCAGCATGTACGGAGCTGAAGCTGAAGCGGCTGAAAACGGCATGGAGAACTGGCTTCTTCCGTAGGACGGAGCAGCGTACGTGGATTGGGAGTAAACGTGGAAGGACCCCGGTCCTGCCACATTTAGACGGTTCTCTTCTCCTTCAAGGAGCTTCCTGACAGAATAAGACACACACATCACATCAAGTGAATGAGATGCCGAATTATTGGTGTTGGTGCTGTTCATTTAAATCCCGCACTTACAGCACAATATACAAAACCCTGGGAAGTGTATGAGACACTCACCTGTAGGCTGCAATCTCAATATCCAAGGCCATCTTCACGTTCAAGAGGTCCTGGTAATCTTTCATGTAGCGAGCCATGTCATTCTTGTTTGCCCTCAACTCTTCCTCCAGTTGACTTATCGCATCCTGTAATAGAAAAGATAAAGTAAAAAGCACATTATAGTCATGGATGGCAAAATATTGCATCTTTGTTAATATTTTGGGTATCATGGCATGCTCTATAACTTGTCACACTGGCAGTAAGACTCACATCAATTGCAAAAATAAATGTGCTTATATCTTTTTAATCATAGAAAGGATATTGTCAGCCCTGCTCCTTTATTTCAGGGTCATTCTGTTACTCACCTGCAGAGCGGAGATCTCAGCGCTCTGTTTCTCTTCCACTTCCTGCAGTTGGTTTTCCAGAGTTTGATTCATCTCACGGCAGGCATCGATCTCCAGCGTCCTGGCTTTGAGGAGCCGGCGGTATTCTGCAGCCTCGTCTTTGGCGTTACGTGCACCCTCTGTGTTGCGGGAAGTGCCCACTGTCATCACATTTACCTTGTTGCAGAACCATTCTTCGGCTGATTGGAGGTTGCGATGGGCCAGCTTCTCATATTGGGCTCGGATGTCACGGAGAGCAGCGGATAGGTCGGGTTTGGCGACCTCCATCTCCACTGACACCTCTGCGCTGTATTGTATTTGGGCCTGCAGCTCTGCTATCTCACTCTCACAGAGGTGCTTCAGGAAGGCCAGCTCATCCAGCAGGATCCCAACTCTTTTCTCCAGCTCAGCCCGGGCCAGTGCAGCTTCATCTGCTCCCTTCCTGGCATCCATGAGCCTGCCCTCTGCTTCCTCTCTGCCAAGCACTTCCTCCTCGTAGCGCTTTTGCATGTTACCTAACACGTTCTCCATCTCATCCCTGTGGTGCTGGGCTGCATGCTTCTCATGGCGGGCCTCTTCCACAGCAGCACGGAGCTGGCGGAGTTCATGCTCATACAGGGCCCGAATGTTGGACGGCTCCGCCTGCCTCTGCCTGAGCAGCAGGAGTTCAGTCTCCAGCAACTTGTTCTGCTGCTCCAGTTCATGGACCCTGTCAATGAAGTTTACAAAGCGGTCATTCAGGTCCTGCAGCTCAGCCTTCTCCTGGGTCCGCAGTACTTTGAACTCAGAGCTGACCTGGGCTGCTTGGTCAAGGCGAACTTCAGTGGCAACTGCAGACTCTGGAGCAGAAAGCATGGAGGAGTAGCTGGAAATAGCTCGGGTGTGTGCTGGATAACTTCTGCGTGAAGATGCATAGGAAGTTATTGGGGCGGAGTGGCTGGAGTAGGCAGACCTTGATCCTATTCCTCCTCCAGCTCCATATCCTGCACTGCGCACAACTACCCTCCTCTTGTAAGTAGAAGGGAAGTAAGGGTCAAAGCCGCTGGAAGCCATGACTCGAGAAACAGGCTGCTCTATGTCTAGGAATGTAGCTGGGTTGACTGCACAGTGAATCTGCATTACACTGGCTTTTATAGAGCCAGTAATGACTGTGACGTAAGCTTTTTTTTGCAGGCATGCTGACAGAAGGAATTGATAATGGTGCCAGCTAGCCAGTCTCAGCCAAGGGAGAGATGGGGTGGGGTGAGGATGAGTGTTGGAGATGGAGGAGGCGGGGATAAGCGGTGGAGCAACAAGGCACTGCAACAGACAGGGTCACTGAGGACAAAACTGCGGTTGTTGCAATTTGCCATAAATCCTGACAAAGACATAATGTATCCGTCACATAACAGTACAAACTCTTGAAATACTGTCTGATGGAAGACGTGAGGAAAACCACCTTTTGTAAAAAGATGATACTGCTTTGCACTGTTGTGCATAATCTGTCTGCTGGGTTAAAATATATATTAATAACAATGTTATTCTGATATAAGTATCACAATTGAATATCGCAATAAGCCAATGCAAAGCAGATCAGCTAAAGGTGAAACAGTTTGGTCAATCCTGTGATTAAAAAAGTACCTCCTGAATCTCAGAGAAAACATTTTACTGGATTATAAAATAAAAGTTTGCCCTCTAGTGGTTGTCTGTTTACCATACAAGTTCCACATTACAAATGCTGACTGTTAATGTATAAAACAGAGTACACTGATTTAAAAGAAATAATAACCTACCTGGTTATTTTTCTAATCTATATAGTCGTATATTCTATATTGCTATAGCAAAAGCAATAATGTATGCTATTGAATGTGTTGTTGCATGATTGAAAAAAAATGTTTATCAGAGGAAAGGTCCATTTCCTTATATTAACTATAAATTACATGTTTGATCACTTTTGTACTTAACATTACACGGTAAGGTGTGTTTCCATAATTGAAAAGTATATCCAAAAATAAATATAGGCTAATATCTGTAGGTTTGAAAACTTGCTTTCAAAATTACCAAACGCACAAGTAAACACACTTTTAAATAGTAAGTTTTGTCCATTTAATTTCGAAAATAACTTTGGTCGTTTTTTGAAAGCAATTAGTAACTTAAAATGATTTACCTTTGTGGTAAATGACATTTCAGTGCTGTGTGTATCGATGGTGTGGTTTCACCCAATACCATAATATATGATTGGTCACATAAATACACCCACAGCGTATTGACCAATGAGTGACGACCTTACTAATTGGCGGGTAGCATGCTGTGACGCAAACGCTCCTAACGTTAACAACAACAAAGGATGATGAATAAACGAAGTTTCAAACTTGCTTTGTGCCTCGCGTCCACTTGTGACCGCAGTGTTGTTTAGAGTTCGCTGCCTTGCTGTAGTAATAAAAACGTTACAAATGCAGTTAACACGGGGATGAACGGTAAGTCGCCCAGCTTTGCAAGTGATGGTCACCCGGTGAAACACTAGCTAGCTAGCTAGCAGACACCTCATATGAGCTAGCTAGCTAGCTAGCTAGCTATCATATGAGGTGTCTGCTAATATCAAGCTAGCTCAGAAAATAATGTGAGCTGTTAGCCAGTAGAATTTGCTTGCCCGTCAGGGAGCTATATTTACCACCTTCAGTCCGGAGTTCTGGTTGTGTTATTCACCAGTGAAACTTTAACGTTATACTTGCTCAGAACAAACTGCAGCAATTCTCCGTTGCAGAGCTATGCTAACCATGCTAAGTTTTGGGTGGCATTTTGGTAGGATCAGCTAGTCGCTCCCAAACCCCTCTCAAATAGCTATTGTGTCAAGTGAAAACAATTGACTACAGCAGGTTGCCTTGCTCTTCTCTCGGTCGAGTTGAGGTTTATTAAGCCCTAGAAGCGCTCACATACACTCAATATTACCCAAAGTGAATGAACAATGCAGAGGCTTTTGGCTGGCATTGGTTAATGAAAGACTTTTAATTAATTTGTAGGTGATTCTCTGCCTGGTGATGTTACCATAGAGATACTTGATAAAACATGATGGATGGGACATACAACATGGTTATCTCTGTGTTTTCCCTACGTAACTTTATATGTTCTTGCTAAATTGTTGTCGTGCCTGCTTTTATTTTCCTCTCATTGTTCGGTTTCCACACATCTCTAGGTCCAATCAAAAGCTTCAAACTGAAGGTGGAAGGTCTTTAAAATGGTAAGGCTTTTAATTTTTGATTGCATTCTCGGTAGCTGTGATTGTGCAGACTATTCTGCTCTTACTAGTTCCCCCATCTGCTTGCTAAAAGGGTATGCCTCTTTTTCTGTGTTGTTTTTTACAGATTCGCATAGCAGCACTGAATGCTGCTTCCGCAGCTGCAGATGAGTCTCAAGACCCCTTGAGAAGTAGCAAGAGTCAGACAAAAGAGGCTCAGGTACAGCCTATATGCAGATGAATCAGCAAGATTAGGCCTATCCGCTGATGCAAAGGTTTTTTTTCCTCTCTGTAGATCTATATAAGTTATCTGATTTTGCTTCTATTTCTGTCCGCAGGAAGCCGAAGCATTTGCTCTGTATCACAAAGCCTTAGATCTGCAAAAACATGACAAGTTTGAGGATTCTGCCAAGGCTTATCATGAGCTTCTCAAAACTCCACTGCTCAAAGAGGTGAAATATCACACAGTATTTAGCCCTGTCAAGGCAGTGATGGTCTCACATAATCACAGCAATACCCTCCATTCAGTCAGCGAGGACTGTCACTTGTTTTGGTGCAGAGCAAATTCTGCATGATTTCCAGAAATGGCTGGGATTTATGATGTGAAAGAACCACAGGAAAGAACCTGATTTATCTCCGTAATAACGTAATACACATTTGTAACATTTGGCAGACAACTCTTATCTAGAGCAATTAAATACTGATCAGTATTCATAAGTAAGCCATTTCACACACATTGCAGCAGTCCTTTGGTTTTGAAGTCCTCTGAACACATTTCAGGAACTGGTGGTGAAATAGTCTTCAGTTGTAAAGTCACTTTGGTTTTTGGTGAGAATGTTAAGAGGTGTTCATGGTTATCAGTTGTGTACTATTAAGAAAATAGTCTTTTGTGCGAGAGCTGTATGTGTTTATTATTCATGTATTCATTCATTGCTTGATGGCCTTAAGATGAATCTGTTTGGTGCCATATTTGATGTATCCTCTAATATTTTAGGCCATGCCCTCTGATGATCATAAAGTGGGTCTCAAGCATCCCGGAATGATGTTGAAATATTCTACTTTTAAAAACTTGGCTACTATGGCTGCATTGCGGGAAGACCTGGAGACCGCTATGGAGTTTTATTTGGAGGTAAAACAAATTATATTGTTTCTGTTTAATACTTTATTATGTATTATCATTCTTGGCCTGTCACTGATGCTTTGTGCAACTAAATTTGTCAATTTAATGAACATGAATAACCTTGTGGTGAGTGTTCATAGCATGTTCTGCTCTTTTCGTAGGCAGTTATTTTGGATTCCACTGACGTGAACATGTGGTACAAAATTGGTCAGGTAGCTGTGCGACTGGTGCGCATTCCACTGGCTCGACACGCCTTTGAGGAGGGATTGCACTGTAACCCGGACCACTGGCCCTGCCTGGACAACCTCATAACTATTCTCTACACACTCAGTGACTACACCTGTATGTGATACATCATCATAAGCTCTTTGCTCTGTATCCTCTCTCATTACCAGCGCAAGTATAGACAGGAGAGTAACTATCATCTGCACACGTTTTCCAGGCTGTTTGTACTTCATCGCCAAAGCCCTAGAGAGGGATCATTGTTACACTAAAGGCCTGGTGTTGAAGGAGAAAATCTTTGAGGAGCAGCCCTGTCTGAAGAGGGACACAATGCAGATGTTCATGAAATGGTAAAGCCAGCTCACAGTTTCATTCCTCCATCTGTTTAGAATGTGCTGCAGCTCTATACTTTCACATCACTGACGAACCTCTGTTCTGTGCTGTGGGTCATTTGCAGTGATATGTCTATTCACTACGTGGAAGTGGAGGTAGAGGAATGCAAATCCATTGTAGAAGAGGCACTGGAGTTACGGAAGCGCAGACGGGCTCTCTCTCACTGCGAACCCAAACCTGACCTCGTCCTGATTCAGCCCATCCGCTGCCTCTCGTGAGTGCTGTGTCTGCTTTTAATTTTCCTTTCTGGGTGGTTAAGTTTAAATTAGCTTGCTCTTTCTGAGGATGGACTGATTAATACTCATAATATTTAAGCTAGGAAATTCAGAAATGGGATATAATTCTTTTGATGACTCATTCTGAATATTCATGAGCATACCATATTTGGAAGAAAAGCTTTTGTTCCAAATAGAGCCATATTCACAGGGTAGTTAAGGGCCTAATAAAATAGCATTCCGGCAATTTTCAGCCCAACCAATGTTACATACCCCATTAGGAGACCTTAAGGAACAGCGTTTTGGTGGAGCTTTTTGTTAACCCTTTCTCCTGAGGGTTGTAATATATATATATATATATATATATATATATATATATATATATATATATATATATATATATATATATATATATATATATATATATATATATATATATTTATTTATTTATTTATTTATTTATTTATTTTTTTTTTCTTTTCACAGTGACTCAGTTACCTCTCGTTTTTTAAGACAATTTGAGCTAATCTTAATGAACTGTTGTCTTTGTTGTATCTCAGATGGATGCATGTGGGTGAAAGCCTTCTTGCAATGTACAGACATCAGACCACCTGTGAGCCACCACGCCCGAGTCTTGGCCGCAGAATTGACTTGTCAGAGTACCGTGACCTGAACTTCCTCCAGAACCTCCCCCAACCCAGCAGCCCTGTTGGTATGGGCCAGACCACCGTGCTGAGCAGCAGCCCCAGCTCATCCCTGCCGCCAATGGCCCTCCCTGAGCCAGCAGTGCTACCCCAACCTAGCGCTCAACCTCAGATCACCCCCACCCAGAACACAGTGGAGGTCACCACTTCTGCTCCCCCTGTTGGTTAGTTGTTTATAAAGAGACATTTCTTTTCTTCTTTACCTGCCTATGTATGCTAAAAATAATGATTAGCTTTTTTTCAACAACTGTAAATGTGACTGTATAGCTAATTATTTTATTTTTTTTAATCCTACTGTATGTTCACAGTGACAGCAATGGAGGTTTCAGTCACAGATAAAGTGAAGAAAGCTCCGAAAAGGAAACGCGTGGTTGAAGATAGTGGGGAGACAGCCAAGCGGCGTTCGGCACGTGTTCGAAACACAAAGTGCAAGAAGGAAGAGAAGATTGATTTTCAGGAACTGCTTTTTAAATACCTCCCTTCCAGGTATCGTACACTAAGCCTTGTATAGGACACATAAATACACAACTCGTTACAGTTATGTTGATGAAAAGCTATTTTGCTGGTCTGTCTTAGGCTACAGAAGTTTGATCCTGATAATGATGACGAAAGTCTGAGTAATCTTGAGACGCAGTGTGATGGGAAGGAGGACATGCAGCCTCTACGTGGGAGTTGCTTGCCTGCTGACTCAGTTCAGTACATGGAATCTGGTATGTGGTGCGTCGTGGAATATGTATTTACAGTACACAGTTGTGCCATGTTGCCGTTTCTGTCATATTAAAGGAGCATTCCGGTCGATTTCAACACATAGCTCTGTTGTTTGTAAATTTGGAGTGCTGTCAGTAAAAACGGAAACCATCGGTGTTGCCTACACAGTGTTATCCTCCTGCTAGCGTTAGCACCCAGGAGGCTGAAACCGGGCAAGTTTTTTAAACGTGCTTTTAGCAATCATTAATTTAATGATTAAATAACGTAGTGTCTCCAAACTTACCTCAATTATAACTTGTCTCCTGCTAGTTGTGCTACAGTATTTACTTTTAAAATTAAGCATATGCCTATTTTTGAAAATATTTTTGTATCTCTTTTCGGTGTTGTACTTTGTAGACGGTCCATAAGCACTCGTCTTGCCGTCTCAACACCGGAACTAAACAGAGCTGAATTAGCACAACATTTATGCATTTCTTTCACATCTACTGCAGTCAGATTCACTTTGTTCACTCGGAAGGAATCACTTCACATGGGTAGGCACTTGTAATGACATTTTGAACATGTTAAGAGGCTAAAAGCTTTAAAACCTGCCCAGTTTCAGCCTCCTGGGTGCTAACGCTAGCAGGAGGATAACACGGTGTAGGCAACACCGATTGTTTTTGATTTTCTTACTGCTGACGGCACTACAAATTTTACAAACAACCGAGCTACGTGTTGAAATCGACCGTAATTCTCCTTTAACAAACCGTGCATTCCCTTCTGTAGAACAACAGGATGTCCACAACTTCCTGCTCAATAACATGACCAATGGTGGTATACTGGACATGATGATGCGCTATCTGAAAGCAGTGGGCCAGACGTTCACCATGGAGTGGCCTCGCGGGCTGACTGCTGTGGTACTGGAGCTCCATCAGAGCTGGAGGAAGCACAGCAGTGGTCTTCCCAACCCTCTGCTTCGGGACTGCAGCAACCAACACATCCGGGTAAATGACAAGACTGGTTCATTTCTTAACTACTTGAACAATCTAAAAACACTATTTATTGAAAGTGTTTTAGTTTGTGTTAAAATTGAAATTGTTGTCCCTGATAGTTGAGATATTTCTAGACTCACTCTGGACACAATTTTGAAAATGGCTGCAGACTCCAGGGTCTAAAAGATGTTTAAATCTTCTTGAATCACATGATTTTTAATCAATCCAAAATATATAACCTCTAATAAGTGTCTTTATCTGCTACCTGTATAGGAAATGTTGGCAATGAGCTTAGCGTGTATGGAGTTGCAGTTGGAGCAATGGTCACACAACAAAGGGAAGACTGGTAAGTACCAGTGAGCTAACCCTTATACTTTGTGATGGGGTTAGGATGTGGTTTGGGATTGAAGCATTACAGTACTGTGCTGCAGAACTTGGAACAGGGGTGCTACAATGTCTGCCACCCCCACCCCCCCTATATGGCATATCTCAATCACTACTGTCTTGTGATACATGTCATTGTTGCTTTTTTGCATTAAAATTGGACTGATTGGCCTGAAGGGGGCACTGCAATTACAGAAAAACATGATGCCAGACATGATTAGCTAAATATATTGAAAAATTATTTCTGTGGAACAACATGGGCCTTGTTATATATTTGTTTTCCTTGTCTAGTGTCTCCAAGAAGAAGCAGCATTGGTCCCGGCAGTGATGCAGCTGACTCAGAATTCCCTGGGCAACACTTCCAGAGTGATTTGTTACTTCTGGCCTTAGGTTCATCCCAAAAAGACCTGTTTGAGGATGACTGGCTGGATGTCATGGTGCGTGTCTACTGGCTCAAGGCTAGATTCTTGGCCCTGCAGGTAAAAGTCTATATTTTGTTTGTTTTTTTGCTTGACCTTTTGGTTTTACGAGTCCTTTCCCCTCAGCTCAGCCAGATGTGACTTGTAAGTCTGTCTTTCTTGTCTTTTTCAGGGAGACATGGAGTTGGCCCTGGAGAGCTATGATGTCTGCGTAGGTTTGTTGCAGAGCAAACCAAAGACACCCGAAGGGAAACCTTACACCATCAGCCTGCCTAACCTACGTGTAGATGCAGCAATCTCCGTGGAGGAGGTTAGTGCCGGCTAATCGCAACGTATTCTTTTATCAATATAACCCTTATTACCAACATATTATTATAGTTAATTGCTTAAATGAAATGTCCTTAATTTTTTCATGAGTTATGCAAAGAAAATGGTGCCAGTTCATACTTTTGAGATACCGTTAAAGAATGTGTGGTATCCTAAGAAGCAAAATCCTTCAATAAACCGCACAGTTATTATCTTGACTTTTTTTTATTTTAAGCACAATAGTGAAATACGAAAAAGTCCCTTCAAAGAGCTTCTAGCTGTTTTGACTGTGGGTTTCTTTTGGGTTTCCTCTATCCCCATGGACAGATTGACAAGAGGCTGAAGTCTCTGGAGCGCTGTCAGTCTTTGGAGGAGATCCAGCGTTTCTTTGAGTCTGCAGACTTTGATTCTGTTGTGCGCCTGCTGCAGCCCACTCTTAATTATGGCAGCAGGAGTAAGCCTCTGGAGTTGGTGAGCTCAGCACCAGAGCGGCCTGCTCAACTGATGCTACTGCAGGTTAGATATTAAGTAAACATCGATTGAACCTACGTGTCTTTTGTAATGTGTGATGGTCGACAACTGCTTCTCTGAATTTGAACTCTCTCTGGCCCAGAACTCGCTGTTGAAGCTGCAGGACTACCGGCAGTGTTTGGAGTGCAGCGAGCTGGCTCTGAATGAAGCCCTGCAGCAGCTCAACTCTGCTTCAAACAACTCTCCCCCTAGTAAGGAGGAGTGGGTCAGTACTATTGTAAAGTTGCTGGATGGCACCGAGGTCTGTGTCACCAAAGACTCTGAGCTTCTAAGCAACGTTCCGCACTTGGCTCGACTGGCAAATAATCTAATTCAGGTTAGGAGGAAGCCAAAGACAACGCTTCTTTTCCGAAGATACTGTTAAAGTGACACCATGTTAAGAAACTAATCAGCCTCTGTGAAATTTAAATTTATTGTGTGGTTGTTGTGTTTTCAGCTGATTGATCTTAGCATGAACATTTCCGACGATCCCAAGGAGCCTTATTTCTTCTCGGTTCTGCCTTGGATTATCCTGTATCGTATTATCAAACATGAGGAGGCTGCTTTTAACTGTATGCTTCGACAGCATATGTCTGTAGGGGATGATGAAGGTTTGTTGGCTTCTTGTTTGTATGCCTTCAGTTATCCCTTGGTGTTTACGCCATCACAGTGACCCTTTCAAGTCTCACTTTCAGATGGCTCAGACACTCCCATGCTGCCCTCCTCCCTGATGCTTCTGAACACAGCCCATGAGTATCTTGGCCGTCGCTCTTTGTGCTGCAACTCAGACGGCGCACTCCTCAAGTTCTATGTAAGTTTTAGGGCTGTCATACGATAAATTTTTTTAATCGCCAAATTTCTATAGTTAATCGTGATTAATCGCATGTTTTTCACATGAATAAAATTGTATTATTTTGCATTTCAGAACTGTTTTTAAGTACATATTGACAATGGAAAGCAATTCTTACCAGTGTATCTTGATTGGGAATCAAATGAATGCAAAGAAAGTTACTTTATGAACTTGACTTTAAGATTTGTAATTGTTTAGTATTTATTTACTGTAAACAAAAGAAAAATGTGTGAATCGGTCATTATTGCACAATTCCTCCAAGTAGGCCTACCTAACCTAACTAAGATGTAACACTTAGACTTTGCTTATACAGTACAAACAAAATGGTCCAAAACCAGATGCCACAGCAGGACATTTGTTACCTTTACATTTTTCTAATAAGGAATGTAACAATTCTGCTGGACAGAAAAGGGGGTGGACAATGTCCCAAATGACAAAAACAGTCAAAAAACCCTGATACAAACAACACAGTCCTAAAACTGTATGCTGATATACATAGTCAATATAGCTAGTGTGCAGTAACTCCTATGTAAATAATTTTGTTTACTCACTGACGTCCAGTGATCACCGGTTAATGAGACGGCGTTTGCACTTTGCAGCAGTTCCAGTGTGGCTGCTTTCTCCGTGGAGTACAGGCTGTGTGTGCGTGAAACTACTGTCCCCCTCGACAACTTTTTAAAAGTAAACTTTCCATTCAGAATCTTATTGGCATCCATTTCGGCGTCTCGCACTCGCCACCCACTCAAAATGTAATGTTAGCCTACTACTCTTTGGCCGGCTTGCGAGCCCAAACAAGTGTGTGCAGCGTGCCTGTTTTGTTTCCGGTCTAGCTAGATCCGGTGCGGTGTTGTAGTTTTTCTAACGTTACTAGTTGTTGCAACAGCATGTGGAAAAAACTACAAAGTTTGCTAGGCCAAAAAGAATGTTAAAGGGGCCTTAACTACCCTGTGAATATGGCTCTATTTGGAACAAGAGCTTTTCTTCCAAATATGGTATGCTCATGAATATTCAGAATGAGCTGCGCGCTGATTGGTTTGAGCAAACTACATAGAAACACATGGGAGACTCGACAGCAGGTCTCATATTTCAGACACTGCAAAGTTATACATTGTTTATCGGGCTATTTCGTTATTAAATTCACTTCTGAGACTTTTTAGCGAGAAATCAACTATATAAAGCTCAAATATGGGCCATTTTACAAAAATTGATGGCCAATTGCAAATTTGGTAAGACTGTGTGTCGGAGTTCAGCTGCCGGTGCTGCCTGTGTTGCTGCCTTGCCGCCCGGCCTGCCTTCCTTCACAGACCCCGGCCTGCTGTGAGGTACTTGGAGCTCCATCACGGCAGCCCACAGCACTCCATACCCGCGCAAAGTCACTGTTTTTTGCGCTAATGGACTACCAAACGCTGCTGCTCTGACAGAGCTCCAGGGCCTGCAACTCCCCTCTTACTGCTAGCTAAATGGCCCGTGTGTGAGAGTGAGAGCACGGTCAGCGAGCTTGTTATGCCAGCAATCTCTTACCACAGTTCCAGTTAATCTTTTAATATGTGTAATTATAATGTGTTGAGTTATTTAAACAAACGATTTGAGAAATAAACGCTGCTTGTCCGCCTATCTCATTGATAGAGCCTGCGGCTGGATGTAGCCCGTGATTTGTAGCTATAAATCACAGATAGTTAGCTTCATTTTCGTCGTAATTGAGTATATTTACAGTTTGAATTTCATCACGCCACGTATACAACCTCTAGCTAAATGTCTTATAAAGCTAACAACTGTGTCCAATTTTAAGTTAATGAATATTTGTGAATTTCAGAGGAATTCTAAGAGGAGGGTAGCTAGCTCTCATTGATAGAGCTACATCCAGCCGCAGGCTCTATCAATGAGACTCGCGGACAAGCGCCGTTTATTTCCCCAATAGTTTGTTTAAATAACTCAACACATTATAATTACACACATTAAAAGATTAACTGGAACTGTGGTAAGAGATTGCTGGCGTAACAAGCTTGCTGACTGCGCTCTCACTCACATACACCGGGCATTTAGCTAGCAGGAAGAGGGGAGTTGCAGGCCCTGGAGCTCTGTCAGAGCAGCGGCGTTTGGTAGTCCATTAGCCCAAAAGACGGTGACTTTGCGCGGGTATGGAGTGCTGTGGGCTGCCAGCCGTGACGGAGCTCCAAGTACCTCATAGCAGGCCGGGGTCTGTGAAGGAAGGTGGGGGTGTGACCGTTCTCTTAATACACCCATGGGCGTGACAGCAAGTTAAGCGTGTTTTACAGTAAACGCAGCCGAGCTGGCGTGTGCATATGTGACGTCATGAAATCGCCGTGACTATTTATACCTGCGCTGGTGGTCGCGCAGTTGCAGTCTTCTCCTGAACACCGGTGGCGCTAATGAGCAAAGGCTACTGATGTTGCTCTTTCTACTGGCTAGAAGAACAAGAAGAAAAAGGTAAACAACGGCACAGCTGGCAGCAGCATTGCCGTCAATGCTTCGATTTGATTCAATGACCTACTTCATTGGATCAAGCCTTTCATTCACCATAAAAGAACTCATCTTAACCCAGTAAGTTTACCAGAGAGACCTGCAGTCACTCTGAGAGTCCTGGCATCCGGTTGTCAGCGAACTCATTCAGGCCTCCTATTTCCGCTTTGTCGCGCGCGCCGCTGAAAAAAAAAAAGAGCTATGCGCGACCTTGGCTCGCGCGCCATAAATCAGACGCGGTGGCCGGATGTTACATCATTTTGACGTCACGATGTCGCGCGCCACCTTGGATGCGTCTAGTATATAACGGCTTTTACTTTGTTGAGATTCGCCCGTTTTCAGCGGCAGTTTCAAAATATGAGATTTTCATAGTAAAGGGGTGTCAATGGGATTTTGAGCTTCTATGTATGTCCTATTTACCCACCGAACTGTCGTTATTCAACTATGACAGGGTAAAATCGGTTTCGCATTCTATCACCCCTTTAATCTCGCGATAAAAAAATTGACAAAAATGTAAAAATGGGTTTGCGTTAACGCCATTAATAACTCGTTTAACTGATAGCACTTGTTTGTTGGCCGACTTCCCTCTGCAAATACTGTATTCTGACCAAGTTGATGTGTAAATGCACTGCTTGCCTTCAATTTGAAAATTATGATATTCATTGTATCTGCTGTGCATTTTTGCCCTTAAATATGAACATAAAGCAGCTGTAGACCTGACATCTGCTTCTCTGTTAAAGTGACTAAATTAGTTTGTGTGGACCATTTGAACAGTTTGACAGAGCTTCATTCTTCTGTTTGGTACAGGTTCAAGTTTTGAAAAAAGAGGTTGCTGCCTCTTCCAGCAATGATTCTCATCCCTACAAAGAGGAGTTGGAGATGGCCCTGGAACAGTGCCTTTTCTGCCTGTACGCCTACCCCAGTAAGAAGAGCAAGGCCCGCTACCTTGAGGACCACTCATCTCCACAGGTCTCTCCCTCAGATGCTTCTAAAAGTCTCACTGGTCACGCCTAATATATGATTTAGTATATTAACGTTTGTTTTATGATCTTAAAGTGGCTGCTTTTTGGGAAAGTCGATTTAGTTACATACTACAAATTGATTCTCAGATTGAGCTAAGCTTATTATCCACTATATTATGTAATCTAAAACAAAAAGTCAATGTGGCTGAGCTGCTATTTAGATAATAGGCAAAGGGTGTTAAAGAGGCGGTGAAATAGTGAAGAGGTGGTGAAAATGGCTCAGGGCTTTGACTAATTGGTATGATTTCTCACATGTATTGGCAAACCTACATAAATAGATGCCATTGACGCAAACATGTGCCCTCATTGACCCTCACAACACAGAGGAAGTCAGCTTTATCCATTAATGTTGTTTTGTCTGCTTGTTAGGTACGCATGTCTGTTGTCATTGACATAAATTGAGGCGGCGAAATGGGATTAATTGCGTAATAGCATGAATTCACTAAGTGAGAAATATGAACACATTTTAGGGTAAAAGTCTAAAGTTTCAAAATCTAAATCTTAAATTCGCTGAAGTATTGTGTTCTAGGTCTTCAATAATTTTAAACCGGTCCTAATTTTCCTACACCAATGTAACACTACATATAATGCTCATTGAAATGTTTCTGCAGCGCTTTTAAATTTTTTTTTAACTTCTGTGGTGTTCTTTCTGTCCCTAGTCCAAATATAATTTGCTGTATTACGACTACAAATGAGACCAACGTGCAACTTATATTGCAGCCATTCTAGACACCAGTCCTGCAATGCTAATGAGGAAATCTGGGAATTGTTTCAAACAATGTTTCCGGACATCTGACTTTGTTTTTTTTTGTTTTTTATGTCTTGATATACAGGACTTCATTCACAATGGTCTTAAATTTGACTTGGTGAAACCTGTGGAAACCCTGGCCCTGATTTAGATCAACCACTGTTGTACGCTTCTGTCTCCTCCTTTTTATAAAACCATTGTCTCATTTGCTAACAAACCTCTTAGTTAAGTTACAAATGTTACAGCTAATCTGACATTTGTTGACCTTTTTTGTAGGTGTCTTCTTAACATCTAAATCCTTGTATTAACAGTAAACAAAATCAAATGTGATATTCTCTGACCGAAAAAAAAGGTGTAGGCTAATGCCTAAGCTTATTGTGCCCACCCTTAATACTTAATGAGGCATTACACTAACTCTACCCAAAATAGCAATGAAACAACATATAATAAAAAAAAAACACCACATCATGAATCAGAAGCAGATAAACAAAAATCTAGACGGATCCTAATTGCCAGTCATTTCTCAGAATTTAACCACTAGAGTGACTCATTACGCTGAAGCTTTGTGGACACAGCCCCTGGTCTCTTGTGTTTTTGTAATGCACGTGTCCAGCCACCAGGTGGGTGTCATTCCCACAGTTGGGCATCAGTGAATTTACTGTAGATGACATGGCATTCTGACTGTAATTATGCAATACGCCACAGTGCAGGAGGAGAGCCCCCAGTAGAACTCGATACCACTCATTTTCTCTGGCGCTGTATGTGTGGTGCACTATGATACAAAGGACTATGACACTAATGTTTCCTGTGAAATGAATCTTGTGTTTTGCAGGTCGAGCTGCTGTGGTGTGATGCCCTCTTCATGTTCCAGTATTTCAAACCAAAGTCACTGCCTGAGTTTGACAGCTATAAGACAAGCACAGTGTCTGCAGAATTGGCCAATTTGCTGAGGAGGTTTTCTGGCATTGCCCCCACAAGTGACACCCCCATCCTCACCATGGATGAAGTGGCAGCCTACATTGAGGGCATGACAGAAAAGGTCAGTTGGTGGGCCCACAGTGAATGTGAAGAACTCCAGTGACTCATACATGCTAAATAGTTTCAAATCTTGCTCTCTTAAAGTTACTCTCCTAACTTATTTTGTCACTGAGAATCATGATCATTAAAATGTTGTTGAACTGTGATCTCTTTCAGGCCCCATGCCTTCCTGAGGGTAGTGCTCCTGCACCTCCAATCATTGATGAGATGTACTATCTGCTGGCTGATTACCATTTCAAGAACAAGGAGCAGTCCAAAGCCATCAAGTTCTATATGCATGACATATGCGTGTGTCCCAACAGGTAGCTCATTTCTCTACACTCTAGTGCCATGCTTGTGCACATTACAAAACATCTATTTGTGTTATGATTATTAGCAAGTGAATGTGTAGGTTGTGTCATCTGGTATTTCACAATAATGCATCAAGTTCCGTGACTTTACGAGAAACTTGCATCTTTCCTCAGGTTTGACTCATGGGCAGGTATGGCTTTAGCTAGGGCCAGTCGTATTCAGGAAAAGCTCAACTCCAATGAGCTGAAAAGTGACATTCCGATATGGAAACACTCCCAGGCAGTGCTTAACTGCTTTAAGAGGGCCCTGGAAATAGACAGCTCCAACCTGTCTCTCTGGATCGAGTATGGTACCATTTCATATGCGCTGCATACATTTGCCTCACGGCAGCTCAAGCAGTGGCGCAGTGAGCTCCCCCCAGAGGTGGTTAAACAGGTGAGGCACATGTTAATAACGGTTATCTTGTTGCTCATCTGTATTCCCTGTTCAGTCAGATTTTCAGATTTTCCACATGTGAGCCAAACCGATGTCGCATCTTGTCACTTTTGAAGTGAATTTGTTGTTGAGTAAATTGATCTGTCGCCTTGAGCTAGATTACTGATGAAGGCGTGTTTGTGTGTGTTTTTTTTTTTTTTTAGATGGAAGAAAGGAGAGACTCTATGTTGGCGACAGCGTTCCTGTGTTTCCAGGGTGCTTCCCGTTGTGAGGGTGACAGTGATGAAGAAGAGTGGCTCATTCACTACATGCTCGGGAAGATAGCCGAGAAACGCAAACAGCCTCCAGCGGAATACCTGCAGCTTTACCAAAAGGTAAACGACGTCAGGTTATAAACTCATGCTTTACCTGATAAGCAGCCAAGAAATTCAGTCAATCATTTTATTTTATTATTATTATTTTATTTGTTTATTGTTTAAAGGTCCCATGGCATGAAAATTTCACTTTATGAGGTTTTTTAACATTAATATGAGTTCCTCCAGCCTGCCTATGGTCCCCCAGTGGCTAGAAATGGTGATAGGTGTAAACCGAGCCCTGGGTATCCTGCTCTGCCTTTGAGAAAATGAAAGCTCAGATGGGCCGATCTGGAATCTTCTCCTTACGAGGTCATAAGGAGAAAGGTTACCTCCCCTTTCTCTGCTTTGCCCACCCAGAGAATTTGGCCCACCCATAAGAGAGAGACATCATGGCTTTCAAACGAGCAAAGTGGCAGTTGGTCAAGGCCACACCCCCACTCTCCACCTTGCTCCCCCCTCTTTCAGAAATGGCACATACTAAGGAAAGCTCATTGTGGGACTGGCTCTAGTGGCTGTAATTCTGCACCAAGGCTGAATTTTGGGAAAGATACAGTATTAGGGGGCCATTAAGGCCTATATAAAAGCATCCAAAGAGCACCATGTCATGGGACCTTTTAATAATGATCTTTGTTGTTGAAGTGTTCATTTACTCTGGAGTCCGATAAAATGTGTCAGTAGTATGTAAGCTAAAACCTGTGTTATCGGATATCTTAAGTTATTACAACTTTTTTTCAACATTGTATGTTTTCCATCCTCCTGATAAATGATCTTAGAATTGTGGTAAAATGACTGCTGATACAAAAACATAAAGTTCAAGCTTAAAAGGTGATTAACAGCACATCTTCTAAAAGCATAATACACACTGCGATGGGACCTGCATATTGTGTATGTGATTTTCAAATTAATCCATTTCCTGTCCCAATTTAACAACACTATTATTATTTTTTTATCATAAAATGTTTTCCCTAATGAAAAACAAATCTTACTTACTTCAGTAAGTACTTCAGTTGAAGGGACAACCAATTAATATAAGTCAGTGAGGTAAGTAGGGGAAATTTAATATAGTTGCCATGATGGTAAAAAAAACAACAACAGGGAAATAATAACTGTAGTGGAAAGTAATTGGAAATGAGACATTTTTCTTGCTCTCCCTGGAGTTGTTGTATAATCCGCCTACAGAAACAAAGATTGCTGCCCTTCCACCCTCGCAAGATGTATTTTTCCGAGAGGGAACAACGTATGGAGTTAGTCATCGCTCTGTTGTTCTGATTAGATCAGTGGAGGCAGACGGACCTGTATGAAACGGTGTCATTGAGGGCAGCAGAGGATTAGGGGGGCAGTGTGAAAACACTGAATCCTGATGTCAACACACATTGCTGAATCCTATTTGAACTCCTTCCCTCCATTTTACCTGTTTAATTTGTATTGCCAGGTGATTGTGTTGGGTTGGTGACTCTCTCCTCTTTACGCTTATAGGCAGCACACTATCTGCATGAAGAAGCTGCCAGGTATCCCCGGAAAATCCATTACCATAATCCTCCTGACCTGGCCATGGAGGCCCTGGAGGTAAACTACCTGTGGGCCAGCAGCTCAAATAGTTTCTCATTGTGTTGTGTTACGTCAGATAACTGTCTCAAAGCATTCACGTTTCAGGAAATTGTGCACATACCTGTGTTGACCAATAAACATATTTTTCCATCTTCTGTCTTCTAGTTGCATTTCCGTCTCAGTGCCACCACCCTAAAACTATTAGAGGGCGATGTGCCTGATCTGGAACACGAGGTCTTGTTCAGATTGCTGGTTGAGGCCGCTATTGGGCCGTTTGCCAGGGGGGAAGAGAAGAGTATGCCAAGCATGCCTAGGTCCCTTGAAAAGTAAGATACAGAAATATAACCCAGCAGGAAATACGGGAAAAAAACACTTTGATGTTACGGCTAAATTTCATTCTCAATGTTGTTCTTGATTCATCGCAGGGAGAAACCCACCTCCATGATGGATGGAGACTTTAATTACTCGTCAGTTTGCATAGGGAACGTCCTCAGCTCCTCCCATCCGTCAGCTGCCACCCCAGGTCTGACATCCCCTCCTTACGTGGCCACGCCATTTGACCATGATTACGCCAAACGCAAAACACTCCGACGGCAGCAGTGGCAGCAACAGCGGCATGAGGAGCAGCAGGCTGATGGTACAGTCCCAGTCCTAGACACTGTCTCTGGGGTTGGGCTCTTTTGCCCTTTCTGCACTGGGACAGGAAGTCCACTGGGGAGTGCTCAGATTGCTAATCACCATGCTTATTGGCTTTGGTTTCAGTTACAATGATCCCCATGCACTGGGTGATTTGGATGTGGTGAAATGGGCAATATGGCTACTGATTATTTGACTAATTTGCTATGCCTGACAAAGCAGCAGCGTTGAAACAAAGTGTGTGTGTGTGTGTGTGTGTGTGTGTGTGTGTGTGTGTGTGTGTGTGTGTGTGTGTGTGTGTGTGTGTGTGTGTGTGTGTGTGTGTGTGTGTGTGTGTGTGTGTGAGAAATCCATTTCTTTTCACTGATTTATTGTTGATCCTATTATTACCTTACCAATCATCTTGCCTCTCCTAATGTGTTGCAATTGTTGCTTTGTTGTAACTCCCTTTTTTTCCTAAGCCTAAAACTTGCTTCACTGTGTGTTGGTCAAACAGAGTGGTTTGCATTGTCCCAGGTGCTGAACCAGAGTGCTTTGCTGATAATAATAACCACATCTTGGTAACAACTGATTACATAATCTTTATTTATATAATCCGATAATTTATTGGGATTAAGATCTCTTTTGCAAGTGACCCCGTACAGCAGAATAAATAACCGACATACCAACAAGGCAGCCACACATAAGCACACATCATACACACATTTATAGAAACTGCATCAGCAACCTCTCTAAAAAGTTTCCGAATTTTTAAGTTTAAATTCATGCAGTCCTGGCCATTCTTTCCATATGACAAACAGTGACATCTGTTCACCCACCCCATGTGTCATGTTTAGCTTGAATGTGCAAATAACGCAGCCATATTGCCCATGTTGCCAGTTTTGTCACCCTTTCCAGATTCCTTCCTACCTACCTACCTGCCTGCTACCTCTTTGCCTGCTTGCTTTTACCACCTGCTTTGCCATTTATATGCATGTAGTTCTAATGGGGTGAATGTCTTCACGACTGGACAGAAAGTCAGTCCTTTATCACACTTCACTAAATCGTCTGGTGTGTCATGTGGTCACATTTTATTTGACTTTGGTGTGGGCTTCATTTGAGAGACAGTCAAACTCTCCTTAGATATTTCAAAATCACGGGAATCATGCGTTTGCTACTTTCCACTAATTGGATATCATTTCCAATTATGTCCAATTAATGTGAAAATGTCAAGTCATGAAGAATGTGACTGGCCTATTGTTGGCAATCAACTCTGAGACTAAAGTCAGAAAATACCCCACCATGCACATATTTGCTTGAAGGTGTCCAATTTTTTCTGGCTTGCGTCCTGCTTTAAGAGTGTAGGGCCCAATTCAGACATGTTTTTATCTAATAATTATCTGGGAAAATGCTCCTTTTGTGATGCCCTGTTTATATTCTACACCTTAGAATTATTCTTTCTGGATAATTTTTTTGCCATTTGCTGCTCTATTGACAGTAATATAGGAGATCAGTCATTGGGCAAAATAACAGTACTTGGGGGAGTTATTGTCTTAACTGCTTTGCTGAAGAGGCAGCTCTGCGTTTTATCCATTAATCCTATCACAGGCCTGATATTTTAACTTTAGAAAGGGAAATATTGATCTTCAGAAATACTGAGAGATTCAAAAGATATTTGTGTCTGAATCTGGTTCTACATTTTCAAGGGGAGTGGCATTTAATCTGTATTCAGTCTAAAGAGCAAATGATTGATTTCTGAGGGAAAATGGCAGATTTCTTTTAAATATAAATTCAGCTTTTCTTGATTATATTTTAAAACCAGCTCCCCGTATCTTCAACAGCCTCACCAGAGTTTGACCATGCTTACTGCCTGCCCAGGTCTCCAATGTGGCTGGCTTCCCTGAATGGTACTGCTCTTCAAACCCACCAAACTCTTTAAGAGGCTATGTTTTTAATCCAAAATGAAGTGCATTCTTTCAGGGGAATCACCGAATACACAGTTTACACAAAACTTACAGTACCATAGTAACTTTCAAAGCTATTGTTCTGATTCAGCTATTTACAGTTCCCATCAGTGTGCATTATTCACTTAAAAAAAAAATGTACTTTTTTTTTTTTTTTTTAATTATTACAAACCCCAATTAATTTTTTTTTTAAACAAAAACAAAATAGAAATTAAATATAATGTTTTTTTTTTTTTTTTGGGCCCAAAAAAAAAAAAAAAAAAAAAAAACCTTTAAAAAAACCTTTAACAATGTGTCATTAGGGATGCACTAATAAGGATTTGTGCCCGCCCTCCCCCCCCAAAAAACAGGGAATGTTTGGCTTTTAAAAACAAGTCACCAACCAACCTCTTAAAAAGGCCTACACAGCATGCTGTTAAAGTATGCCATTACACGTTTTAGATAATTGGTTGTAATTCATACAATACAGTCATCTTAATTATAACCACTTTTTTAAAAGAAGTATGTAAACTCCACTTTTCAGACAGAAACGAAACCTATTTTTACGTGTATTCATCCATGAGGTGCCCTACGGCTAAAGTAATTTGTCTTCATCTGGGTCCGTGCAACTGGCGGCATGACCCATGATGTTTTTTGTTTTGGCAGAGCGCAGTCAGGACAGTGAGGTGGTGATGCTCTCTGACTCCAACTCCACCCAGGATGCCTTCACAGATCCCACCAGCTCACAAGACAGCAGCCACAAACCTGCTTCCGGGAAAGCCAGTTCAGCGTCCTCAGAAAGTACAACCCCCGTGAAGGACGGACAGTTCGCATCTGAGGACACAGGTACACTCGGACTGAAATGACTGATGTTTTCTGGCTACATTTCATTGTTTTAGCTGAATGTAATTAAATTATATAATACGTACAAACGTATAAAACGTGAATGTGCACAAAAACCTGCTGTCAGATATGGGGTCTGGATGTTTACAGGCTCCACATTAAGCAAAACAATTCAAGTCCTAAACTCTTAGATTTCAAATCTATTCTACTCAAGCATCACATGGAGAACATTCCGGGATCCAGGCGGAAGAAAAGGTTATCCAGGAAGTAGTAGAAGCTGTGGTGGTGACCCTCCCTGAGGCTTCAGCCCCCAAGCTCTCAGCGGACCATTGTCCTCATCCTCTGCCTGTCCCAGCCACCCCTCCAAAGGCAGCACACTCTCAACAGGCTGCTCCTCAAACCCCCGCCAGTGAGGGAAAGAGGAAGCCAGAGCTCCCCGCTGAGGTGATCGAGGTGCCCAAGGCCCTGCCCACCGAGCGTGGCGACCAGAGACGAATGCTGGTAGAAATGTGTGTCCGTGCCCTCTTCCTCTGCCTCAGCCGCTTCCCTCAGCACTACAAGAGTCTCTACCGATTGGCCTTCTTCTACACCAACAGCAAGACCCACCAGGTCAGTCCACCCCTGTCAATTGATGGCACTAGTCCATTCTCATTGCATTTCAAAGGCCAAGTCATCTATTAAACCAAAGCCATACACCTATAATCACTATCCCCTGTCATTAATGGTGACATTTACAGAAGACGAGGTTTGCTAAGAATTCCCACAATTTGCTCAAAAGTCACAGACCTTTTGCATTCATTATTTCGTTGCCAAGTATATCCGAGCTGCGATGGCTATTTGCTTTTGGTTTTTCTTGTGGGTCTGTGAGCTCTGCAGTAATACACGAGATGCTGAAACAGCCTGTGTTAGCTTTAAGGCTCTGTGGGCAGAGGTGTACGTGGGTGGTAGCGCAGTGCTCTCTCAGCCAGTTTGGCACAGTGAGGTTGCGTTAAGCTTTTCATTGGTGGCATCCTTTGTTCGGCACTCCATTTGTCGGACCTTTTTTTTAATTCAGCCTTCATTCCTACACAATAAGCGTAAATGGGGAATGGAAAGGTCCAAGCTCTTGAATATTTTATGTTTTGTAATATGCTCATTTGACCTCGGAGTACTATATCTGCAGCATTATGGGTTTTATGACTCCCAGCGGTAGTATCTCCCTAAAAGAAAGCTTACTTTTTAAATTTATATTATTAATAACTACTAAAATTAATAAGTTCAATAAGGATAATTTCCTTGAGGCTCCATTAAATGTAGAATATAGGGCTGTGCAATTAATGGAATTTAGATTTCAATTTCGATTTTGGCTCCCAACGATCACCAAAATAGTATAATCGAGAAAAAATGATTATTTTGCCATGTTCTGTTTTGCAAGAACACTCTTATTTTGTCTTGTGTTCTGAATGACACGCGCACATCCGCCCCTCCCGAAGCCAGTCAGGGAGGCAAGTCGTGTGCATATCATCCTTTTATATACTATCTATGCATATCGTCCGCTGGAATTTAAAAACTCAGTGCAAATAAAGATGGCAGCAGCGTTTGGTGAGCATAAAAGGCAAAACCAACTCAGTCTGGGAACAGCTACCCTGCGGTCCCTCTGCCTTTGACCGCTGTAGTAGACTGTCTATAGACGTTGTATTCCCCCGACACGCTGTATTCACTTACTGTTTAAAACTTGTTCCAGCTTAGTAGGGGTGCATAGACATACTGCTCAAAAACAACATGAAAAAACATAGTAATGTTCCCTCAGCATTTAGTTTTGTTGTTAAACTGTATGTAAATGAGCAGTGACGTTAAATCACCTGTTTCACGTAACGTTACTCTAAGGTACCGTCTATGTGCTGGATTTTTCCTAAGGTTAGCTAGCAAATAAGCCCACTGACGGCGACATTATTGTTGATATTTTGGCACAATGTTTAGTAATGCCAGTAGTAGTGGTCATAGTGAGTGAACATGTGATGTGAGATGCACATTGTGTTAGCTATGTCTGTGGAACTGTTCATTAGCTGTGTAACGTTATGTGTGATATCTGTAACAGTAGTAAAACAGATGTTATTCTGATCCAAAGACTCTTTCTGTGAGATAAAGGACACTAACAGATTATACCCTGGACACTATCCATTATATCCAAATTTCAATGAGTAATCGTGTTAAATAATCGTGATTTCAATATTGACCAAAATAATCGTGATTATTATTTTTTCCATAATTGAGCAGCCCTAGTAGAATAACTTTTGAAAGAGGCTTCCACAGGTGGTAAGGTTTCCCTCAGTTGTTGCCACCACTAGAGTTATCAGCAGAAGTGGATGAAAGCAAACGCACCCTGCCAGTGACTTGATGACACAGTCAGTTGATATGATGCTGTTGGCACGGGCTGCTTTGCTGCCCTCACAACCTGACACATCCAGTGTTAAAAGCCTCTGTGCGCCTTTTGTTCCCAAGAAAACTGCTCCACTCACATTGACAGGCCAGCTTTATCCTCATTCCAAAGATGGAAGGAGAGGGAGCCTGTAATTTTGTGATATACCCTGCTGGAATTTATAAAGGATAACATGAAGTGGCGTTAGCTTGCCATCTTTTCAAACAGGGCAAGGCACCGGTGTAGACACTGATTTGTGACTCATCTGGCTTTGAAAAGAGGTCTGCATTTTTCTGATTGCAAATGAGCATAATTTTCTCCTTTTTTTTCTGAATGTATTGAATATATTAAATGCAGCATACATCTGTTTCACTTCTGTCAATCTATTCTGATGGAGGAGGGCTATCCCCTTGGGTTTCTCAATTGGAAATCTGTTGTGTGTGTGTATATAAAAGTATACTTTAAGTTTATATGTTTGTTTTTTTCTTTTCTTCAGTTTCTTTATTTTTTTATTTCCCGCCACAGAACCTACAGTGGGCCCGAGATGTGTTGCTAGGAAGCAGTGTCCCATGGCAACAGCTGAAGCACATGCCAGCACAAGGACTTTTCTGTGAAAGAAACAAGACAAACCTGTTCAATGTAAGTCATTTCACCAAGCCTGCATGTTTTTTCATGTCACCGCACATTGCTTAATAAATTACGGAGACGCCTGTCATCACTGGATTTATTAGTCCATAATAGCAACACCAAAAGTAGTTAAGATACAATTAACATTGTTTTACGTGCAGCAGAAGTACTGTATTTTCTGGACTATAAGTCGCTCCGGAGTATAAATCGCATCAGTCAAAAAATGCGTCATGAAGAGGACAAAAACATATATAAGTCGCATCGGACTATAAGTCGCATTTATTTAGAAATTTTTTTTTTTCATCTGTCAACTACACAATAGCACACAGAACAACAGGCTGAATACGGTAGGTGTCCGGTATGTTAACGTAACACATTAACAGTTATTGAACTATACAATAGCACACAGAACAACTAGCTACCAGGGCATGGAGCATGGATGTATTAAAAGGCGTTGAGACGTAGCTAACTGCACCGTTAACAAGCCCCTCCCGACTCCTTCCTACAGCTCTGGCCATCTTGCTTTCAGTCCGCGATTAGCCGATTAGCTTTCTCTGATTTCTTCATTGCAGTAAGAGTCACCTTTTCGCCAGTCCCTCACAAGTTTCTCCCTCATTTCAAACTTTCTTTCTGCTGCTCGATTACCGTTTTCGGCTGCATATTTTACTACCTGCAGTTTATCTCTTTTCTTTCTCAGTTGTCTTTAGGACGAGCATTCTAGTTGTCACAAGCCTAGAGCGCCCTCTCGCGTCTGTAGACGGTAATGTTTTCAGTATGAATTAACATTTAAAAACATGTTAAATTATATGTATTTTGATACATAAGTCGCACCTGACTGTAAGTCGCAGGACCAGCCAAAGTAGGAAAAAAAGTGAGACTTATAGTCCGGAAAATACGGTAACAGAAAATGTCACTTTTCTGACTTGTGACATAAGTTGGTGATGTTTCTCAAAGTGACAAAAGTATTACATGAAAGAATCGGCTTGGTGAGGAAGATTTAGCCTTGACACAATTAATTAGTGGAAATTCCTACTTGTAATCTAATAAATTAATAACTGCACAGCGCCTTTTTATATTGGCACATAAAGTATTATTCCAGAAGCAAAATTGTCACCTGAGTTAAGCCAAAGTTGCTGGGTAAATATGTTTGCACTAAAGTCATTCACTTCTTGGTCTATCTTGGACTATCAATGCACAGAATTATTTCACATCTAGTGGAAGGTTTGGAATAAGAAAATCTTTTGCAAACATACAAAATGCCTGTTTCACATACACACAGAAGCACTATTCATACAATGTGCCTGACTATAAAATACTTACTAACTTTAGAGTATTCTTACTCTAAAGTTTAGCTATTTCATAATACCTAACTGCACAATAGCAGCTAATGAAGATTCCCAAAGGAAGAACCTGTGGAGCACTTAAGTGTCCTCACGTTTGTAACTAATGATCTGTGTGCTGTGAACGAATGATTGGCGTACTACAGCTAGGTTTACCCTTTTCACACCTATTATTCACATAATTCAATTGGATGCACAAAAATCTGCCCTAAATATGGAATAACTAGAAACATGCGCTGATATAAATGGAGTCACACAGTGGGAAATTGTTGAGTGATCTGCCCCTAAGAATTACAAGGCCTCTGCTGGGTTCCAGTTGAAGAGATTACTGTCAGAATCTGTCATCTGTTCTGCATGTCAGTTTTCACTTGAAGCAGATATTATATCTTTTCAATGTGTGCAAACGTGGCGTTCTTTTTGATTTGTTTCCTGTGTGATCTGTTGATGCCTAAAAGCTCACTTTAGTTACAGAGCAGATATTACAAGCAGAATGTCACATCATTTCAGCATAACGTATAAGTCACTTGGCATGTTTTGGTGTTGCACATTATTTAGGACTTAGTTGATTGTGTAGGCTGTAGAGTCAAATGATGACTCCAAACGGCTTCTGGTAACAGACTGTAGAAGTGATGTGGGCCAGGTCTGACCTGGAGGAGAGCTCTGCAGTGCTCTGGCTCCCACTGGGTTCTCATAGAGCCCCTTCTGGAGGCAAATCTGCCACTGTGGCATACCAACTGTTGGAGCTTTACTGTTCCCTCCAAATGAAGCTAGCTCTCTCTCTCTCTCTCTCTCTCTTTCTCTCGTGCTCTCTCTCTCTCTCGTGCTCTCTCTCGTGCTCTCTATCTCTCTCAGGACAATACAAATTTTTCTAAATATTAATCAAACATGCCTGTTTTTTATTGAGTCCGAGTTCTGGGCAGTTATTACATTAACAAAAAGTTGCGGAAACATAATTTTCACCCTACATTTTTTCAGGTTCATGAGAGCGACCGCGGATGAGGTTTTGTTTTTTTTCTCCATTGTAAATGAATAGCAAGGCATTGTTCAGCACACACGTTTTGCCAGGTAGAAGTTGATATTAAACCAGACCCTTTAGGCATGTCAATCTCAGCTAACAGCTGCGTTTCAGCCTGACGAATCACTCAGCGCCAGTGTTTGATAGATATATTATATGTATTTGAGTAATGACCAGCATGAGAGCTGCCACAAATTGACAAAGAGTGTTGATCACATATCAAACATATGGCACCTTTTAATGTCAGGGAGACTTGACTCTCAGCTGAGTAGGCACCTCAATAAGCCTGTTGGTGAATACTGAGTTCCCTAATGTAGGCCATGATGCCCTACTTTTCCTTCTTGCTTTGGCTGGGCTACACCAACTGGGGCCTGCAAAATGTAACCCACATATTGCTGTTTAGAAAATGATCCAGATGCGGTTGCGTTGCATTAATTATTGGTGTGGTTGTCAGCTGTTTGCTCTCTAGGAGGGCCCGCTCACTTTTAATCCAATGATAAACTAATAATGTAGTTGTTATTGAATTAAGTCACTGAGTCTCACGGACAAATAATTCATATTGTAATATGTCATGTTGCACTCTATTGCGATACATTTGTATTGTATCACATTTGTGTTGTGATACAAGGACATTTGGACTCTTTGTATTCTTTGCTACTTAATGGCTGTTTGACAATTTAAATTATAACATGTATGTTTATGAACCAGTTTGCATGTTAAGAATCTAAATCTAATGATATAGGTTATAATGCTGACGTTGTGCCAGGCCCTCTGGCTGCTTAGTACTACTGTTGAGTGATCGTGAGGAGTCCCTGTGTGTTCACTCTGGCAGGGTGTTTCCTCCTCCCCTCCGACCACACACACACACACACACACACACACACACACACACACACACACACACACACACACACACACACACACACAGACACACACACACACACACACACACACACACACACACACACTTGCTTACATATTTTTCCACCCACTCACACGTTCACTCTCTACCAAGCTCCAGAGAAAATGGATGTCCTTTTGGCTGCATTTCAGAAAATAGATCCATCCTGGTCTTGTAACTTTTCGGAAAACATGCGATACTATAAAGAGCATTCATGAATGTCAACTTTTTAAAGGTCTTGTTATACTAGCGTAGGATAGTCTTCTGGGGATTGCTTGCCACGTTTTTGATGTATGACTCAAACATTTGTGTGTTCAGCTGTGCAATGTGCTGTAGGTGGAGCTCCGCTCAGGAGAACCTTGTTATTCTTTTTTTAGGGGAGGAGTATTGGCCCAATGAATACATTTTGTAGAAGTTGATATTTTGATTTGCATGTTGGAGGGTTAAATCTGGCTGTCGGTGTGATTCCCATTGCCTTCTCCTGCTCTGTGTTTACTTGAGCTTGACTTTTTTTTCAGCAGCTTTTTCCCTCACTCACAACAGGAAGCAGGAAAAACAAGGTGTGTTTGCTTAGTATGTTTATGGTGGCCAGCTGGAGAGACACGACCAGGGTTGAAAGACAGGAAAGGAAGAAGGTAAGGGCTGTTGGCTGAGGAAATACTGTGTGTACACAACACAATCTTATCTGTTCAGACAGCACTGTTCTTCAGTGTTTCTGTGGTTAATGGGGGGCTTTACTCATACAAACTGTTGATGTGCCATCCTCTTGATGCCTCCCACTGCACTGATGTGGTAGCACGGAGTTCATTTTTCAGCCAGTTTATGTTATCTTGTTCTTTTCCTGTTGCTCTGTCTTCAGGGTGATCACGCTCTACCCCTCCCCCTGGCTCTTTTTCGCTCTACTCATCTCCTCTCTCTGTTGCACTCTTTCGGTTTCCTCATTACTCTCTCTCTCTCTCTCTCTCTCTCTCTCTAACTCCTCTGTTTGTGTGGGTGTGTAGTGGGCGGGAGTTTCTCGGCTTGCTTCCAATTGGCTGGCAAAAGCCTACGAGGATTGGCTGTACGCTGTGTGTAGTGCGAGAGAAAGGAAGGGAAGGGGGGGAGAGAGAACTCCAGCAGGCTGGGGGTCAGGGGAGGGCGGAGATAGAGTGCGTGGGTGTTGTTGTTTTGAGATGGCAGGGTTTGAAAGCAGGAGAGGAATGAGTCGGCTTGTCTGTCAGTGACATACTGAGCTTATGGGCCCTGACTTCAGCGTTGTTTCTCCTCCTGCCAAGGCAGCTGCCATTCTCCTCTTCTTCTGTTCCTGCTCTGCCGTGTGCAGCTGTGCGTCCCTCTCCTTCTCTCCAGCAGCTCTCGCTGCCCTAGCACCCAAATGCAGCCCACCCCTTGCTCTCTGAGCGTGAGCCTCTTTCAGGGTGGAGGCGCTGCCAGGGCTGCTGGGGCTGCCACCGCCAGCAGGAAACTGTCCAAAAGAATACTAACACAGGCACTGTGGAGTAGCTTTCTTTGGTGATGGTGAGTCGCTTTCTATCTTTCTTTCTGACTTCTACAAAATCCAGCGCAAGTTTGCGTTTCATTTTTGTGTGAACTGAGTTGCCGTTTCATTTTCTGAGAGTTTGTGGTATACTTAGTGTGGTCTTTTTAATCAGGGGTACTCTTGTCGAATGGTACAGAACTGCAGAAGGAAATGCCTTTTTTAAGTAAGTCTTCCTGAAGGTCCTAATTGTTCAGATGTCTGCATGTAAGATGCAACAATGAGGGGAAGAATGGAGTACGATGTAAAATCACACCACCCACCCGCCAAGTGCTGGTAGCCTTAGCAGGTAACCAGCCATCTTCGATTCTTAAAATATCTTCAATATAAAGTTGTAGTTTAGGTTTGAAATAGTGATATTGTTGTTACAGTAAGTAGTACAGCTCTAGTGACTAATTGCTACAAGAGACATTAACACTGAGATTGTGCAACTTCCCTGCACCTAGTAAGTTTTACCATGGGTCATATTTTGGTCATGTACCTTTCCTGTCACTGATGGCATGTAAAGACATGAATAGATAAAGTTGATAAGACAACAGGTTGAGGATTTTCCTCCAAATGTTGTTCAGCAGGCAGCCAGCATTCTGTTTTGGCTCAGGCTTTTACACAAGGAAGTAGAGGGACTATCAGTACCTTGTCCCTGTTGGTCATCCTCTTTTTATTTTTATTTATTTATTTTTTTGTCATGCTGCATAAGTATTGCTTTGTGTTGCTGTTTGCAATACATAAATAAGTGACAAAGTAGGATTACTTAATGTGATGTTTCCAAACCGAGAAACCATTTTGAAACCAAAAATGATATGAAGAAAGATCAGATTCCATTTGTACAAAAGGATTCTCTTGTCATGTAATTATCCCTTGTCCATCCCTTGTTTGTTATGCATCTTAATCTGTCAGATTTTTGTGTGATGTATTGGCTACATCTGCCAAAGCTGTAGCTGCTCTAGATATCAAGATATCAAGCATTGGTCATATTTTCTCTCACAAAAACAAGGGGGGGATGCTTAAAATCATTGCAGTTAAAGTCTTACAAATGTGCTTTAGCTGTTGTGCTACAGCATAATCTGTGTAAAGCCATGGCTCTGCTTTCCCTAAACAGGTTTTCCGTGGTTGGATGGTTCTCTAACTACTCTCCTCCATTAGAGTTGTTTTTCTGTGCGGAGCCCACCCCCTCATCATACTTGTCCCGTTCCTGTTGGAAGCATTTATCTGTGCATTGAAAGGTTAAAACCTTCCCCATGCCCTGCCTGATTTCATCATATGATCTTGATATGTTCTCAAGAGTTGAGGTTGTTGACCACTAGATGTGATGTATGCACCAACCACCAAGGCAAATTCTAGTTCAAGTGTTACCTACTTGGAAATAAATCCTTTTCTGATTCTGAATTGGGATCATTTCACCAGAATGAATCGGCTCCGTTATCAGACGGTTCTCAGGCTCAGGCATGGTGCAGTTTTACATGTATATATAATACTTAATTCAATACATTGTACACGTTTCCTCCAGGGCAGCATTTCAGGCTCACAAATGGTTTCTTGCTTGAACCCTCTGTGAAGATATATATATATATATATATATATATATATATCAGAACAGATGCCTGTGTAAAAAAAATAAATAAATAAATAAAAAGATTTAGTTGCCCTCGTGAACTGAAAATGAGAAAATGCATCCTTGATTAAGGATTCATGAAAGAAAGTCTTGTGTGTAAACACAGGAGTCTTGAGTTTCTATATTACGCTTTAGATGGCCAGACACTTTGTCCCTGAGCAGGCTATAAGTCCGTCCTCAGGAATGTGATTTGTTTTGCCTCTCTTTCCGGCTTTGTTCCTCTCCGGTGGCTTTGAAAATGTCATCTGACAGTCTGGAGCTGTCTGTGAGAAAGAGCACCACTCTCCCCGGTGCCTTTAGCAGCCGATAGAGCCATCATTTGTTTTGTTCCAACCTGATATGGTCATCTTTGTTTTGTCTCGCACACATTTTCTGAGACCAGAAGCTGTACTCTGCGCCATGTGCTGTATGACTGTACACAGCCTAGGCCACCATCTGCACTCGCATCAGTAGCTTCAGAGAGCAGAACCTCGCATGCTCCACCTGCTGAGAGGACATGTGCTCACAGGAAAAGGTGGACTCGTCCATCAAAAAAGCACCTCATCACACTTTCTGTGAAGGAGGACTGTTTGTTGGCAGCCAGGCTGCTGGTCTGTTGCATTGCATGGACAGAGCTGAGCACTAATGAGGCTGCCTATCATGTACGCCCAGAGAAAAAGTCACCTCTCCTGCAGCTTTCCAATCCCCTCATTAGAGCTTTCTTGATTGAATGCCATGTTTTTACCTCTCATTACTTCCTCTTCTTTCTCCTCTACTTTCTTTCCTGTCACTTTTTTTTTTATGTGTCCCTGTTGATTGTTTCCGTGTGTCATACACTCCGTAGGCCTTAGAAACCTGGAGTAGCAGCATAGAGCGGTCATAAATGCAGAATTTCACAAATTAACCTGTTGGCCTGTTGTCCATTCAAATGGGAAAGTAGTTGCATGAAGGCAACTCCTCCTAGATACTTTGAATATGTGTAACTGAACCATATTTTGAAATCAAGTTCCTGCTCAACTAAAAGCCAAGGCCACACCTACAAGTGTGTTTGTACCACGTTTAACTAGCAGTTTGTCGAAAACATAATAGTTTTGTTTATTGATCGTAGCACAGTCAAACTTAATTTAGATTCTGCTTCTTCTTTTTTTCTCCTCCCTTCTTCAGGGCATCTGGCGTATTCCAGTAGATGAGATTGATCGCCCCGGAAGTTTTGCATCTCATATGAACCGATCCATTGTCCTCTTACTGGAGGTGCTGTCTCAGCTTAAGGATCACGATACTCTGTTGAAAGTCTCTTTCATGTTGCAGAGAACCCCTGACCAGGGAAAGTAAGGACCCACGGTGAATGTCATGCAGGTTTCTGTTTTATTCTGTTATGTATTTGTTCGATGACATCCCTTCTCTTCCATGAAGGAAGTATTTACGGGATGTTGATCGCCAGGTTTTGGCCAAGAGAGCATTTTTCCTAACTGTAAAAGTCCTGGAGGACAATCTGAACAGTCTCACTGGGGTAAGAAAGCACAAATCCATACACACACACGCGCACACACACACTCACTAAGAGCTGGGAGCCGCTCAGCATTTTAGACATCTGGCATGCCCCCACTTCATGTTTTGACAGGTTCTGTTCTCTTTCAGGTGTCTGAGCAGCTTCACAAAGCGCCTGGGCCCTCCATGGGGGAGATGACCACAACGGACACATCCAACAGGCCCAGTTCAGAGGACAGCAAACATGCACTGCCTAAGAAGCCTGGACTCACAGAGGGAGCCTGTGTCACAGACTCTGGGCCCAGGGAAGCCTCTCAGGCACAACTCACCCCACCACCACCATCCATGGATAAAGGGAGTAAAGTTCAGGAGCTCTATCCTGGCAAGGTGGAGACTGCTGGTAGTGAGGTGCACAAAGCAGGGTTGGAGGAACCCATGGAGCTGGACACTGGCCGCTGGATGAGGCCCTCTATTACCACAGATTCTATGGGCAACCAGGCGGAGGCTGAGACCTCCCTGAGTGCAGCGGAGCCCCAGCAGAAAGTGACTGACAGCAGCCGGACACCAGAGCTGTCCCTAGAGGAGCTAAGTATCAGCTCCAGGCAGCAGCATCTCCAAGCCTTGGCACCAAAGGTCACCGTGGCAGCCAGTGGGACTGATCAGGGCTTACCACGTAGGCCAAACAGGAAAAGGAAGCTTCTTGAAGATGTGGAGTCTGGAAAAACGTTACTGCTTGATGCCTATAGGGTGTGGCAGCAAGGCCAGAAAGTCATGACGTATGACCTGGCACGCATTGAGAAGATCATGTCAGAGACTTATATGCTCATAAAACAGGTAAAGATGTACACGGATATCTTTTTTTGTTGTGCATGCGCAGATGGCATTATCAGGGTTTTCCCTGGGTTTTTAGAGCACTGGATGATTATTTAATTATGTCATCGCACAATTTATTTGCATAAAGCTTGGTGGTTGTCGGTTGCAGCGAGTGAGAGGTCACTAAAGCAAAACTTGGAGGAGCAGCTTGTCCACCTTAATGGTCCAATGTGTAGGAATTTCTCCCATCTAGCGTTGAGATCATATATCGCAATCAACTCTCTCGCACCACGCAGTTCAAAGTACATATTACAGCTACGGTAGCCTTCACTCTTTTTTTCTGATGATGCCGGTCTCTTGCTCTTTTCAATATCCTTTTTCTTTTTCTGGGTGAAGAAGAAGTTTATGCCTGTTCCTGAAATTTGGATTTTGAATCCGTGTGGTCCTCCATGTTTCCTTCTTCAAATTTGCCTGGGCTGGGAAGCTACGATACCCATTAGCAGCATTAGCAGCACCTGTGAGTTTATCATGTGACAGCGAAAACGTGAAGGGCGGAGCAGTATGTCCGGTATGTTCCTTACCGGCTAACGTATTTCAATATGGCGCATGACTATGGACCGTCTATCCCAGTTCATGCGAATGCAAATGTAAAATTTCAAGCCAATAGGAATACTTGTAATTGATGGTGGTGGTAAATATTCATGAAAAAGGACTAGTTTGTGGACGTGCAACACAGATTTTGATAATGACCAACTAAGCACGTTACACACTGGACCTTTTTAAAGATCAGCCCACCTTCAGTTAGTGAGCCTGTGCTGAAGTTGTCGCCAGTTCCGTGCCGGCAAACCCCTTTCACTTCAACCAGCAGGTAGCAAGCAATACACGGGATCTTGGCTTGGGTCTTGAGGAGTTGTAACATTTTTTTTTTTTTCATCAACAAACAAACTGTACACACACTGCAGTGCTGCGTTCACACGCTATAATGTTACTGCTAACTTCATACTCACCGGCAATCGCACCTCCCTCTCTCTGTTTCCCTCACTCTCCACCGCACGCTCGCTGGTGGGCTGCAGCTGCCGCTGTGTGTGCAACGTGCATGGTGTGCGGTAGTGTGGCTGTGACACGGTTTGTGCCACTGTGTATTTGAAGCCTCATGCGTCACGTGTGCAGAAGCGGCAAGCCACTGGAAACGATGAGTTCCAGAGCGCCGCGGTGCCGTTGCCGCCTTTTGCGAAGTCATGCATGCTTGAAATGAGCCCTCTACAATAAATTGTGCTTGTGGAACCCCTCTTCTAACTGAATTAGTAACACAACAGCCACTGTAGAAGAGGGACTTTCCCTCTTTCAAACACTGCCATGAAATGGCTCATAGTGTGGTTTTGTTTTTACTTTCAGTAACCCAAAGTCAACCTCAGTGTCTTCTGCTGTTACTCCTAAAACAGGCTGCTGACTCTAAAAGTAGCCCCATTGGGGATTTTTAAGATGAATTGGAATTTATTTTTTACATCATGATGTCACAAGTAGGTGGGGAGCAGCTGTCATTGTTGATTTATCTATTATTTCCAATCAAACTTGTCAAAAAGTAAACATGTGTAGTGGCATTGTGCTATCCCAGAGACAAAATCTCTAAAATCGCTAAATTTTAGGACTATTAGGCAAAATGTATTTTTGTTATAACTTTTTAGTAATTTCTGACTGGCCGTAGTTCACAGTAGAAGCAGGAAAAGGGCTGCTATCTATAAAACGTGAAATTCATAAATCGTTATGTTATGTAGGAAGTGTTCAGGAAGCGAGAAGTCTCCTCGTATCTCTCCAAGAAAAAAATTTCCTCAGTTGTTGAAAATGAGTCCAACTTCACACAGTGCTTTCTGTGGCATTGATGATGTAGTTGCAGAACAACAGCCCACATCAGCTTATATAGGCATATTGAGCTGAAGATCGATGCTGGCCGTACAGAAGTTGCCATGTCATTTGCTGTGTGATGCCGGAGAGCTGTAGCTGGAGTAGGAGCACAGTAGGCGAGGGACAGCTGAAGAGGGGAAAGAAGAAATCTGATGAGAAGGGCCAGCTTCAGTAGCTTTTTTTTTTTTTTTGTGTGTGCTTGGGTTACAGCTAGGATGTTTTTCCATTGCTCTTTAAGAGACCGCAAAGAGAATAATTTCTCAGACACACCCAGAGAGTAGCTATAACCAGCCACGACGTGTTCCTGTCATCAAATGAGTTGTGCAATTAATATGCCTGCCCTGGACATTTTCCAGAAGCATCTTCTGTTTGTGCACCTACTTGCACAAACTGCAGACGCTTTGTGGTTTTGTGGTCTGCTGCATTGCACAGCTGCATGCGGTTATAGTTTAGATCTATATCTTGCATCTTTTTTTTTTTTATCCTTATTTCTGTTTTTGTTAATAGTTATCCATATTCCAGTCAGATATTTACCCCCCCCCCTCCCCTTTCCTGTCTTCACTCAATTAAAGGCCAAAAATGCCCCAAAAAATAATCTTAAAAAAAAAAAGAATACAGAATGTCCTGCCATATTAAGTGAAAGGTTTTATTGATGTCTCATTCTAAAAGTAATAGTCCAATAAGTCATCGCTGGCAACTGTATGTGGTTTGGCAAGGAAGGTTTGCAGTGAGCTAGACATGAATTGAAAGCAGAGGGCTGTCCTTTGTGATGCACTGAACATTGACTCAGTCCATTTACTTATTGGCATCATTTAAAAAAACTACAATGAGGCTACTGTAAAATCCCTCCCTTTGGGGGGGGGTCCCTGAACTGCTGCATCCAACAGGCTGCTGGAGGGAACGTAACAGCTGTGTGAACAAGATTACTGCTGCGTGTACCATGTTGGGCAGTAGCTAAGCTCGCTAACTCCCACACATCCACTCACTGTACAGGACCTTCATGTGAGCCCTTTTTTTGCTGGTGCTATGATCAGAGGCAGAAGATATCCTACTTGCTTTGATACAGAATCAGAAGAATATGTTGTTGGTTTGGCTTTTAGTGCGGAGAAATAGTGAGTAATTAACATGGCGTGTACAGAGGTCACCTCAGAAATGTATGATGAATTTGCAGTATACACTCACTGCGCCAGTTTTGCACCAGGAGGTTTTACTGAAGATAAAAAAAAGATGTGTGAAAAGATTTGACACTGTGGATTATAACCACGAGCATATGAAGTATGTGTTGCTCTGCTCTAATGTCCTTGTTCTGCCTGTTCTCCTGTCTCAGGTTGATGAGGATGTAGCCCTGGACCAAGCTGTGAAGTTCTGCCAGATACAGTTGGCCACTTCTGCCCAAAGACAGGTAAAACACTTCAACTCTGCATGCTCATGTGACGTCCTTCTGCTACCTTGTCGGCCTTGTGCGTCGTAGGTCATACGTCGTAGGTCATACTACAGTTTACATTTATATAGAGAGCTAAATGTACAGTATCTATCTCTGTTTCATCCAAGTTGATGCCAAATACTTGTCTTTTTCCCCCTCATGTAATGGAATCGGTCTTACATGGTAAAGCTTCTAAGATTTAAGGCTTTACTCGAGATAAGTTTATGATGCAGCAGCAGTAAGTAAGTAAGTAAAGTTTATTTCTATAGCACATTTAAAAAAACAGCTCGCGCTGACCAAAGTGCTGTACATAGTGCATTAGCCACATGCTGATAAAATAAAATAAGAAAAATAAAATAAAACACGTACAAATCAGTGATTTAGGTTAAAAAGTACATCGAAAGACAAACACTTAATTACAAACCTAGCAGGATAAGACAATTAAGAAGTAATGTAAATGTAAAAAGATGAGTTTTGAGCCTGGCTTTGAATATCACAATTGAAGGGGCATTTCTGATGTCAGGTGGCAGTCGGTTCCACAGCTGAGGACCAGCAACAGAAAAGGCTCTGTCACCTTTTTGCTTAAGCCGGGACCGTGGGACATGGAGGAGGCTTTGGCTGGAGGATCTGAGGGACCTGGGGGCTACGTGAAGATGAATAATATCAGCTATGTAGCTGGGGGCCAGGGCATGAAGTCCTTTAAAAACCATCAACAGTATTTTAAATTGTATCCTAGACTGGACTGGAAGCCAGTGCAAGGAGGCTAGGACAGGTGTGATGTGTTCACGCTTTTTTGTATTCGTGAGCAGCCTAGCCGCTGCATTTTGGACCATCTGAAGCCGTGCCACCAGAGTCAGAGGGAGACCAAAGTAGAGAGTGTTACAATAGTCTAAGCGGGAGGTTATGAAGGCATGGATGACTTTTTCCAGATCATTGTATGACAGAACAGACTTGAGTTTAGAAATTATTCTTAGTTGGTAAAAACTGGACTTTGCAACAGAAGATATTTCTTTCTCCAGGTTAAGATGGGAGTCTAAAATAACACCCAAGTTACGTGCATGGGGTTTAACATAGGGGGTAAGGTGACCAAGGTCGGCAGGGATGGCAGTTTTGGATTTTGAAGGACCAAAGACAATAACTTCAGTTTTGTTTTCATTTAACTGAAGAAAATTGTTAGCCATCCAGATTTTAATTTCTTTCCAACAGTCTAAAAGAGGCTGCATGGAGTTGCTGGATTTAAGTGGGATGTATAGTTGGGAGTCATCTGCATAGAAATGGAATGAGATAATACATTTTCTGATGATGTTACCTAAGGGGAGCATATAAAGGCTGAAGAGTATTGGACCCAGAATGGATCCCTGAGGGACACCATAAGACACAGGGGCAAGGGATGAGGAGTACTGGCCTATGGATACTGAGAAAGATCTTTGGTGGAGGTAGGAGTGAAACCAGCTTAGAGCTGTACCCTTGATGCCAACCCACTGTTCGAGACGCTCTAATAGTGGACTATGGTCTACAGTGTCAGTATTTCAGTGTCACTGTTTTACATAGCCTTTTTAAACGAATAGCCAAAGAAAATATCCACAACCCTGTTTTAGATTGCAGCAGGTAAAGGTTTAACCAAGCAGATAATGTCAGGGAAAGCTGCGACCGTCACGGATCAAGATTAATTAAAGTCTGGTCTCCAGCATGGCAAACTTATGCTTTACCAGCCAAGCTAAAAATATCTATCGGAGTTGTCCTGATGTTGCACACCCCACCCATCTGCCAATCCAAGTAGGATGAATGCTAATTTTACTTGTCTGCAGTTTAGCTTATAATAGCAAGTTTAAGAATGGATGTTTTGTCGTTTTGTAATATGTGGGGAATTAGCATGCAGCATCTGTAGTAAGATGTGCTAAACATGAATGACTTCAGGCTTTAGCCTGCCAGTGTTAAATATAGGCCAAAGCATGGTGTGAATGTCCCTTCAGCCTCACTCTGTAGTTAAACTCGTCATTGGTTTCAACTGAGCATCGGAATGCTTACTTATCTGCCCAGGCAACGTGCATATGATTTACAAGACAAAGTGACAAAATGATCTAAATACATAAATATGTGTCTAATTGTAGTAACTCTAATTGGTTCAGCTGGTGCTAAACCAACTATTAGCTCAGCTTTGTCTTCAGTACTCATATTCTTCATTGAATTATAAGCTGCTCGGTGACTTCCCCTTCCTCATATCCCTCCTCCTGCCCACACAGTCAACAAGTGTATCTCTGCCCACATCCTGTTGTCACGGTGATGTTCCCCAAACCTCAGGCTCATGAGAAGTAGCTGTGAGCAGATTAATCTCTGTTTTCCTAGTTCACTGATCACATCATCTTATTTTCTGCATGGATCTTTTTGTCGCCTTTGTTAGTTTTGTAGTGTTAGTTTCGTCCGTCTCATTTTCACGCATAAACACACGACACAGAGATGATTGTGCAGATGAGGCACAGAGCTGGAATTAGAATCTGTATTTACAGAAATGGCTGTGCAACATAACGACTTCAAACTCATCAAACGGTTTAATTTGAAAACTTGTTATTTCATTATGGCCATTTGTTATTAAATTGGTGACTTATAGTTAAAATCTTATACAGTGCTGCTCATGAGTTTAGGAACCCATGCTAAAGTTGACTAAAAAGAGGAATAAAAAAAAAATGGAAATTGATCTTAATGCCTTAATTAAAAAAAATTGGAAAACTCCAACATTTTAGGACACCAATTCTCTATGTGAATGAATAATGCATCGTGAATAAATAAATGTTCTTCCTTAAAATACAGGGGGCATAAGTATAGACACCCTTATGTTAAATTCCCATAGAGGCATTATTAAAAGCCAGTTATTTCATGGATCCAGGATACTATGCATCCTGATAAAGTTCCCTTGGCCTTTGGAATTAAAATAGCCCCCCATCACCACATACCCTTCACCATACCTAGAGATTGGCATGGGGTACTTTCCATAAAATCATCTCTCAATGCAAAACAAACCAGCTATTAGGCTAACTGAAATAAAACCATGACAATCTCTAGGTATGGTGAATGGTAATTAGCCTGCATGTGTGTGTTCTCGTTTTACCTTGATGCTGAAAAGATGCTTCTGCGTACTAGCATTTTCTGCATTCTGATCTAACTGCTGTTTATGTGCAGTTATTGTGCCACCAGCTCCTGCCGTGTTTTTTTTTTTATTTGGTTGCACTTCTTTGTAGTGGGAAATGTGAGTAGGCACCTTGGAGTTCTCAGCTCGAGGGCACGAAACATTCTTGCCTGCTTCTTACAGATTTCACACGTCCCTTCAAGCCCCCACAAGTGCAGCTCTGCTCGCATAGTGCTCAGCCGGAAAATTGGCCGTGTTGCACTCTGTGTATTGTTTGCTCCCCCTTAGTTCGATGCCGTGTCAGGAGGAAAGCATGACAAGGCTCTTTGTTACTGTCACTCAATCAATGCCTGGTATATTTTCTTAATCTTGAGATGGAGCAGCTCTTTGAGGGACTTGGAGGGTGCTTCATTAAAGCACTCCAGTCTCTCCTCCTGTGTATCAGCAGGCTTGGAAGAATGTTGAGGTGTTACTCATCAAAGAATATGGACATTTGCCTCACAAAGAAGCTGTGGTGTATGTCCCATTTTGGCAGGCAATTTAATTGAAATGTTCGCTTAGCCGGTCTTTCAATTGTGTTGGAAAGATGACCAAACCTGAACACAGCTGCTCTAATCTGATTTTAAATCCCCATCTCGATAATTACACATAACCATCTTTCAATTCACGTCGTGGGTCCTCGGTCTGGCTGCCAGCAGCCCACTCCCACCACCACACAGCAAACACTTGAGGAACCTACAGGCTGGCTGCATGCCATGTATGAGCCGCAATTCTCTCAGGTACAGTGTTTTTTGAATACACACACGGTCCAGCTGACTTGTTGGTGTCTTTGTTGCCGATGTTTAATTCATGAGGTCTGAATCATCAAAGTGGGCTGTGGAGCTGCTGCGTGCTTGAAGCTGCTCTGTGTTAAGCTGAAGGATCTGTCCAAGCTTCCGGAAGGCTACCGTCTGTTTGTCTGGTTTCGCCTGTGCTCCGCTGTGTGAATCCCGTTGGGAGATCCATCATATACAGCTGTGATTCAGAGCACCATTTGACTTAAACTCCCAGCAGAGAGCCTGAGAAAAATGGTATGAGAGCTCTGTTATTGCCACATTATCTTGAGATAGCATGCATCTGTCAAAACCGGCTTGTCATGACAGTAGTGTAGTACTGAACGTCGCCCCTTGGCTTTTGAAATCTTGAAAAAACTGGAAGACCTTTTATAATCAAATGTACCTGTGACATAGGAGCACTCTCTCTGTGGTAAATCTGAAGTCCTATTCACATGCTGGCATAATTAAGGCAGTACAGTTCCACTGTTCTGGTTATACAATGATTTCTTTAGCTAGTTACATATTGCCACAGCTCAAACATTAGACTGAAGAGCTGGTTTTACAGGTGGATAAATGCTAGTTTTCATCCAACTTTTCATCCATTTTAAATTGAAAACTAGAGGTGTATTCTGTGCTCCTCGGTGTTGCCATGACAGCGGCTGTGGGAGCAGGGCGGCTGTTGTCACAGGTTGTTTGTGCAGCTCTTGTGTTTGTAAGTGGTCCTCAGAAGGACACACGGGGAAAGTGGCTCAGAGGGATGTAGTGTGGTGTAGAGCTGAGATCCCAACACTGAATCCAGCACACAAAGTAAGCCTCTAAACCCCTGGGGGACGGCATCGCAACTCTCTAAAGGATTTCATTACTGCTAATGTGTCAGAGCCTACACTGATATTGCTGATGTGTTGTGGTATCGACTGTGGCTCACTCTGTTTCTCTGGCTCGGAGTCTCTAGCCAGATTTTGTCTCCAGGGAGTACGTACAGCTCTCAGAGGAGGGTTAACACCGCAGAGGGATCCCACCTCCTCACGACCAACGCTCTTCTTCTGTCTCCAGCAGGCTGCAGGCGATGCCCCAACCACACCCAAGTACACCAAGGAGCACCGAGACCTCTTCTTCCCGGCCTCCCTGCCGACTCCCGTCCTGCTCAGCCACGCCGCCTGCCACCCGCTGTCCAGCCCGGAGGGTCACACCAAAGTGGCGTACGAGCCGCTGAGCAAGTTGTCCAGACCTCAAGCTTCGGGCTTCCACGATCAGGCACAGCACCGGAGAGCAGCTAGCCTCCCTGCTGCAGCCATGGCCTTCCTACCACACACAGGTACGGTGGCCTCCACTCCAACACATGTACATACAGTATGTCTGTTTAATGTACACATATTAAAGTTATTTCCCTCTCTAAAGCTTGGAAGAATTTAGAGATAAAATGCTCTTTTGGTTGAAATTGGTAATAATGCTGCTGTAGTGTAAAACTGTTATTGAGGTGAAGCTTTGCAGTTGTCAGTTCAGTTTGTAAAGACAGAAAGTGCTTTAGTCCATGTGGCCAGCAGGGGGCGCCTGTGGACTTCCACAGATCTGTTACATAACAGCAGACTCTGCTCCCCTTATATTTTGCCTTTTGGGTTTTGTCAGCACCAGAGTTTTATGACTCGGTGTCCTCCAGACTGTGATTATTTCTCTGAGCTTCTGATTGGTTTGGCAGAATAATCACGGAGCCTCGCAGTGAATATTCTGGCCCTGCTGTTTCAACAAAGATGCATTTCTTGGACCCAGTGTCTTCAGTCTGAATCCCCCTGATTTAAAAAAATAAAAAATTACTAACTCAACCTGTAAGCTTGAATCTTCATTTTGTATTATTTGGTAGTGTATGTTTCTTTATAGTTATTAGATTTAATTATTATTTAGAATGTTTTGACAATCATTAGATTATTGTATGAGGCCAGTTGAGCCACTGGGGGGCAGTAAACAGCATTTAGAGACTGAAGGCAATCCTATTGTTGTTGAGGCAGCTTTCTCTATTTCTGTCAGATAAATGTAGCCTGATGTCGTCATACTCAGATTCTAGTCAGAATATGAGTCTGATGCTGCTCCATTGGGCTGTGATTATGGGGCGTGTTTCAACTGAACCAGGAAAGAAACTGCCTCTGCACTCAATTGGATAGACCTACAACCAATCAGAGCGCCCCGTCTTCTTAGCGATCATCGGGGCCAGCTGATAAATTCAACTTTTGCCGAATCCCGTAGGAATGGCGGCAAAAACAGCTTTCCGATCGACAAATGCATTGATCGTGGTTCTCTGTTCCTCTTTCAAAATGATTGCGCTGTCGATATCTTCTATAACAGACGCGATGGCGGAATCTACACATCTCAATTCTCCAGCGGCAGCCATTTTTGTTGTAAACAAATTCAACCCAAGCGCTCTTTGGTGACGTGGTTGATTACGTTACTGTTGATCATCTGTCCATCATCGTATACTGTAAAGCCTGCCCTCACAATTTGATTGGTCCGAACAGCTCTGGCTCGAGCGTAGTTGCTCCACAACGGATCAAGTCCAGACCGAACTTCCTGACCTCAAATGTTGTGGGCGGGGCTAAGTTCGGCTGGCATCCAGGCTAAGATAAATGCTCAGTCAGTGGAGCTTTTACATTTGTCTCTCTTCCAGTTGGGCTCTCCGGTTTTTGGCTCATTTTCAGCTAATAATAGTCATGGGCTTTCTACCGCAACCTTTTTAACCTGATTTGACCTCTTTGATTGATCTCTAGACATCTTGCAGGTAACAAACATGACACAGTTGTTGCTTTTAACATACATGAGCCTAAGGAACATTGTATTACATGGACTTTACTTCAAATCTACTGTAAATCGAGCAAAAAACATCTAACCTACACTGACAACCAGCTATGGGTGCTGTACGAGAATGATCGGCCACTTGTTTAAAAAATGAAGCACATTTAAGGAATATATACACATAAATAACTCAAATTAACATAAAATCATATAATGACTCGATATTTTATGTATCCCTCTCACACAATAATACGTTTGGTTCTTGTTTAATTCCGTTGTGATGTTTTGAGCAAATTCTATTTATGTTTTTGTGAGTGAAAAATCCCCCCAAGGCAAGGCAGCTTCATTTCTATAGAACATTTCAGCAACAAGGCAATTCAACGGGCGTAACATAAAACATAAAGAGCAATTAAGAACCATAAAAAAGCACACTTTCTGCTAAACACTTTAATACATTAGGTTTCAGGCAGAGCTCTCTGCAACTACACATCAGTATTCATCTTTAAAATAAATAAATAAATTAAATTAGAAACCTACAATGCTGCTTCACAGCAACCTTTACGGAGCTCTGTTTCAGCTTAGCCTGAGTGCATCTTATCAGCTATTGCATCTACACAGCGGGGAATCGTAACAAGCCATTGCAAGCAGATTTTTCATCATAAATCCAGTTTACTGAAAGTGTGTTTAACCATTAGCTGCATAGCATATATTTGTGTGGATCTATTAAGTATCAAGTTAATACAGTTGGATGACCTTTTTGAAGCAGTTGCATAAGTTACAGATACAGGAGTATTTATACATACACACACACACACACACACACACACACACAGGTTAGTATTAAGTAACCTTGCAGCGCTCTGTATTATATAATGGTTTCCTGGGCAACATAAGTGGAGAAGCCTGGGAGAGTATTAGATAATTTTTGTTTTCATTTGTCTCTGTCTGAGCTGCAGGAGGAAATTTGCATTCAGTTGACATATACTCCTCTCAGATAGCTGTCTAATGAAAGAAAAGTTATTGTCACTTAATTGTCTGGCAATAAATGTTAACATGAACATGCTGTTATTGAATTTCTACATCAGAATACTGTCATCTTTACTCTGTTCTATGTCTTAGAAACTGCCCATCCTTGATTAGTGGTTGGGTCTTATGTCACCGCCATCTCCTGCCATGAACTTTGTTGGCATGGGATCCGATTAAGAATTACAAATATTGTAAAGATGCCTAATTCCATGGGGATGCTGATGGGATAGCTTCAACACATGTATTGTTTGTGCCCACAGAGGAGCGGGAGGAGCCCTCAGAGGGACTTTCGTACCGACAGCAGGAGTCGCACCTTTGTCATCAGATGAAACTCGCCACTGTATCCCAGGGGCAAGAGTCGGCAGCAGGCTGGTTCCAGGAGGAAACGGCCACATGTAGCACCGCGCAACCTTGCCCAGGTCAGATTCCTTTGAATAAAAGTGTGATTTGAAATAAAAGGCCACACAACAAGTAGGACACACAGGTTGAGTTGATTGGTATTCCAATATAAACTGTACCTAGCAGGACTTTCAGTTACTTCATGTGCCTTGAAGATGTTTGAATATTTAGAAATGTCTTCTTATTTGTCTCTCTCAGACCAGCAGCAGTATGCCAGCGATGAGCAGTCAAAGCTTCCAGACGCCAGCCGAATCCGCTCCCGCGTCCCAGCCAACATGCCAAAGCTTTTCATCCCTTCCACCGTTACCAAGTTTCCGCCGGAAATCACAGTGACGCCTCCAACGCCCACACTTCTCTCCCCCAAAGGCAGCATCTCCGAGGAAACCAAACAAAGACTCAAGGTATGCCGTTTGACTCTAAATATGTGTTTCCGTGCGAGTGTACATATATCCGTACATGCAGGTGTTTTAAACCGCACTCAACGGTGAGCCCTTCTCTCTGCTCCGTTACAGAACGTCATCCTGTCATCTCAGTCTGCTGCCACAGTCAAAAAGGACACCCTGAGCCAGCCGGCGCTGGAGGTGCAGGAGACGTCCAGCCAGGAGTCATCTCTGGAGAGCGAGTCGGACGAGGAGGACGATTACATGGACGTCTGAGCCTCTCCAGGCTGCGTGTGCTGAAATTGAACAAGGCCTTTTTGTCACTCTGCCAAACCCTGTGCCCCGCCCCCCCGTCTTAAAAAGGAACGGCACACATCACTGCAGCAGCTGTCTTCGTTGATGCTATTGCTCCCCCATGTGCATTATAAAAAAAAGCCCTCACAAACTGGAAAAACGCAGTGTGCCCATCGCCTGTCATGTCGCCGTGTTGCTCTGCTTGTCTGCAGCAACGGTGTAAATGGCAGACGACGATGGCTTTAGTCTCACAGCATCTATAATGTGCCATTTATGCATATCACACATGAACTTATCGAGCTCTCCTGCACCCCACCGTTCACTGGATCTGGCAACAAGGCCTTTCAGCCCTTTTAAAGCCAACCAGTCCCGTGTTTATGCATTTGTTTTTTTATGTTCTGTGCTAACTGCAGCTAAATCTTCGTCTGAGAACTCGCCAATCCGAGGTGCCTCGGTCTGGACTGATGCTCAGGAGCATGTGCCTGCTGTCCACCACTTTGACCACTTACTTTGGCATGAGAACTTCATCTGCAAGATCCATAGCATTGGTACATAATCTATTTGAATCAACACAAGGGTGAAATAAAGACAATCGGCTGCATCCGAGGTTCGTCTGTGCAGCTCACGGGCCACACAGCCTCACACCCTGTAGCAGAAATGTTTACACTAACGTTTGGGATGCGTTTCATTTTGTATTCTTGTAATATTTTGTCCTAATATAGTTTTATTTTCTTTGGTGTGCATTTGTAGCTAAGAGGAACCGTTCTCAGCAGGAAGTCATCCTGTCACCAGCACTGATCTGAACGAAAGGGAAAGGGGGTTTTCAGTTGTCATGAATTAGCTTTTGTACATATCACAATCCAAATATCTTTCCAACGTGTTTGGCCTTTAATGGGTTGAGTATTAAGCTGGATAAGTGTGTGCTTGTGTGAGAGTGTAAACATTAAGGTGTGAGGGTCACTTCCATTTCAGTCAACTCAGGAAGCGACTCGCGGCCAGGAGAATCGCTCACTCCTGATTTCAGTGGAATTGAAATGCGTGCAGAGGAAGACTTTCTAATACAGATGCCTTTCCATTGAAACCATTTTTGGTAAATTTGTCACAATTCTTCTAGCTTAACTCAGAGGAAGACAACAGAATGTTTTGTACAGATTGTTTTCTATAAAAATAAGAAAGATGTTTACTGATTGTTTCTTGAAGCTGTCTAAAGAATAATTTTTGGAAAAGGACACAAATGAATAATTGTAAACTATCACCCTTGATAAAAAAAGAAGAAAATTTTTGTATTTTATTTCATTGTTTTTCTTTATTTCTTTGGTGTAACATATTTTTCTATTGTTCTTGTGGGAATGTACCACGGCTAAAAGAGTAACCGGGTTGAAGGCTTCAGCTCGGCTCAGCTTCCCCACCCCTCCCCCCCACACTCTATTCTGTCTGGACTGAATGCATTATAGATGTCAAACCAAAAATATATTTGAGAAACACAATATGTGTTCTGTGTGCTGCTTGATATCATCCAGATCTCCATAGCATGTTATCACCATGGGGTCTCTGCATCCGGTTTTATTTGTCGTCTGTATGAACTGAACTCTCAGCACAGCTCAGACCTCCTGGGCTTCTGAGAAAGAAACCGTTAGGTAGCACTAGGGCTGTTCTATTATGGAAAAAAATATAATCACGATTATTTCGGTCAATATTGAAATCACGATAATTTAACACAATTACTCGTTGACTTCTGGAAAGATGTTGCAATAATTGAACTTAAACAGTGGAAGAAGTTAAATAAATCAACATTAAAAAAAACACAATGTGAAATGTGCCTTAATACTTTTCCTATTTAAACTTGATTTTTTTCATTCAGAACACGAGAAAATAAAGCGTTTACTTGCAAAACGTAATGAGCTAAATAATTGTCTTTCTCGATTATTCTGTTTTGGTGATCATTGCGAGCCAAAATCATAATCGCAATTAAATTTCGATTAATTGCACAGCCCTAGGTAGCACCATCTGTGACTGCTGTAATTATGGTTTATTATAAGATGTATGGACACATAATGTGTACTGATGCTTAAAATCAACATTCTCAACTTTTATGTATAGAGCAAAAGTACCAGCATCCTACAACATGTCCAGTAGAACTACCTAAACACAGTTGCCGGACGGATGTTTTTTTTTCTTCATGTTTAAGATGCTAACCTATGATGTTGTTACATGTATAATGTTGTATGGAAGTGGACAGAATGCATAAGCAAGACACTAAATATTGTTATGAACACATTAAAAACCTACTGGGGGTCACCTAATGATTTACTTCACATGTGGTTGAAACAAAGTTACCTACCAGTTTGACTACCTTTATCATAATTCACAACATGTAAAATAAAAATAGCGAGAAAATTACAGCTTTATCCACAACGCTTAATTTAGATTCAAGAATTAACATTAATATGAACCAGGAAAGTAAAATTTTACTCATAATTTGACAGTAGCATTTCTCTTCTTTAGATCACTGCTGCAATGCTTTAGCGGACAATACTCCTGTATCAAGATGAAGTATTTATGCATCCTAATTTCATTTCATTGGCTTTTTGTTTCACCACCTAAACAGTTTTTAAGAGGGCGGCATAAAAGTGCATAAAGGGGCACTACAAAAGACTTTAAAGAGATAGTTAAGATGCATGAACTTCCTGTCAAAGATGAATGTATTTCTTAAAGTGCTCATATTATGCTTTTTGGCTTTTCCCCTTTCCTTTATTGTGTTATATATCTTTTTTTGTGCATGTTATAGGTTTCCAAAGTGAAAAAGCCCAAAGTCCACCCCAAAGGGACTTACCATCTCCAACAGAAAACACTGTTCACCAACTGCTCCAAACAGCTCTGTTGTAGTCCAGCCTTTACTTCAGAGACAAACGTGGTCACTTTGGAACACACGTTATAATGCTCGCCTAGCTGCTAGCGTGGCACGCCTTCATACTCTGCTTCTGACTGGCTAGTAGTCCTTCCCTAGCTACTGCGCATGTGTGACTCCCAACAAAGATAGGAACAGAAGTGTGATGCCTCACTCTGTAGCCAAAACCGAGAGCTCAACACACAGGGTGAAAAGAGGAGCTGCAGCAATGTGCAGTACAACAAAAAATCTGGTGTTTTCTGAAAATGAAACCACATTTTTAACACCTTTTCTGGTACAACCTCTAAATACAATTATGAACCTGAATATGAGCACTTGAGCAACTTAGTTTTTTAAATGACAAGGCTAAAACCAGCCTAATGAGGTTTTGGCGTTAACGTTCATTTTGTTTTGTCGTTTTATATATTAGTCTCTAAGAGATCATCAGGTGACTGTTGGACGTGATGGGACATCTGCATGCTTCCCAGGCTGGCAGCAGCCAGAAGATGTCCCAGTGTTCTGTAAAGAGGAAGGGGATGGATACTCACTAAAACACAGGTCAGTCAGGGCCACACATGGACACACAACATATAAAAGGGACGGCTCATTTCTGAGTGTGTGTGTGTGTGTGTGTGTGTGTGTGTGTGTGTGTGTGTGTGGCCCATGATTAAGCTACATTTTTTTTATGATCAATTTTTTATTTATTTAATATTTTTTGAACACAACATATAGAACAAACAAAACAAACAACAAACGAACAGGAACCAAAACCCTCACCCAATTCTAATTCTTGTGGTGTTGAGGTCATTAAGCTACTTTTAAAACTGCCAATTATAAAAGCCCACAGGCTAATATAATACAATGATATAATACAACTGACAAATGTTTTCTTGCAGGATAGTCGAGGCAATTTTATTGACATAGCCTAAAATCACATCAATCTGCCTGAAAGGGCTTTACAATCCGTACAGCATACGGTCTTAGACACTTGATTCAGATGAGGAAAAAGAACGTTCGATAGGAAATCAAAATAGTTTTAAATAGTTCTGAAATCTAAAATAGATCTCATGAAAAAGCATCTTCTTCCAGTGGGAGTGGAGCTGCGTACGGGCTCTGTGGCGGACCACCCCGCTGACCACATTGACTTTGTGGTCAAAGGGCTCGTACACGCTGGTGTGAAGTCTCCGACACGAGGGAAGTCATTAGTCTTCATTAGCAACTTCCAGGAGTTTCTTATGAAGTGCTGTGAAGTTGTCATTTGCCCCCTTTGCCAGGCAAGCTAGATTTGAGGTTTGTTTTCTTATGTGGTGGACCAAATGTGAGCTCAGCCCGGCCCCCCAGTTCGCTGCATCGCAGTCACTCCGGAGTTCCAGTCGCTCAGGGATGCCAGAGAGGATAATATAAGAGATTATTTTTATAGCAGCTTGTTGTTTTTTTTCATAATCTCTGCAAATTGATGAATTGGCGTTTACCCTAATCAAATCGGACTCATCGAATCGGTTTTCTTGTTGAGAGAAATACAGCATACGCTCGGGTGTCAGACCTTTTTAGATTAAAGTTCTCTGCGGTGTCATAAACTACACATGCTGTTTGCGAGCCCTCTCTAAGCACAGCATCTCAAAGCAGATCGAGTGAAATCCCAATCGACCCCGTTTGCCAGGTGAAGGCATTTCCCCTGCCATGTTGAGTTAACGTTCGGTCTCCTGTGACATCATGTAGTCTCCAGCCACGGGGCTGCTATCTCTCCACAAACCCCTCAAGTGGCCAATTTAAGCATCAAAAGGGCATGCTGCATGGCTAATGTGAGCGAAAGGTGTGAGATTTCTCGTCAGTCCACTCCGGGGGCTCTTTATTGGGCTGCTGCAGAGCCGTCTGATCCCCGGGCCCTGGCTGTATATTGGCAGCTGTTAACTGTCGAGCACAAGGGGAATCGGTGCAGTTAAAGCAAATGGCCAAAAAGGACTGACACCTGGGAGGTGGAACAGCGCTGCCAAAGGTGATCCAGGAGTAGGAAGGGAAAGCCACAGTGGAAGCAGACCACGAGATATGTGGGGAGGGCAGTTTGAACAGGAGGAATCAGCTGTTTATCATAACTGAAGATGGCCAGTCCTCCTGTCATCCCTCATTATCGACTCTACTGATATTAAGTAGCTATAGAAAGCCGTGGTTCCCAACCTTTTTTGGTGTGAGGTAACAGCCCTGTCAGATGAACTCACGTACCCATAGTCCTCGATTCCCAAATGCGTGTTCCAAATTTATAACACTATTCATTATATAATCATAAAAATAAATGTTTTTGTACTTTGTATGGTCAATATTCAGGTAGGTTTAATCGTACTAGTTAGTCGCACTATTACTACTTTGAGTGAAGCTGAATGTCCTGCACCCTTACATATCTGCAACATGTAGTGTTCAGGTGTAGTAGCTAATGTCTTCTTTTAACCAAATCATAATTCAATTTTTTTTCTAAATCAAATTAGTTAAGCTGCTCCACAATCTTTCCACATACCCCTCTGGCAACAGCAGAAGTACCTCCTGGGGTACACGTACCCCTGGTTGAAAATGACTGTTTTATGAAGTGTTTTTAAGGCCTTTAACCAAAATCCACCATGTTTTTGGTAAGCAGTGCGTATAAATATTCTCCTGATCACCTCCCTGATGTGCCATCCAGTCCAGATCGCCCCCGGGCTGGCTGACCACCTCTGACGTCTGTCCCCAGGCCATGCACCGAGGCCTTTACCAGTCACACCTGTCGCCTCCAGACCCTGTGTGTGTGTGTGTGTGTGTGTGTGTGTGTGTGTGTGTGTGTGTGTGTGTGTGTGTGTGTGTAATGAGATTGACACTGCCGCTGCTGAAACGTACACCTCAGCTCAGAGCCAGACAGCGACACACTCCGCTGCCCCGGCGGCAGTGACCCGACGAGGACTCATCATCGAAATGTCTTTATTTCTCGCAGCGTCTTCCTCCCCAAAACTACTCACAGAGCCGTGTGACTCCTCTGCCCCTGTGAAACAGTCACAGAGTGCCCCCCCCCCAGCGCAGGGCCCCCGAGGAGCTGGCTAAGTGCTAAGTGAGGAGAGCCACGCTGAACCTGTGATTAATAACTCCTCGACAACAGTTGGTTTCACATAAGGAGGATAAAAACACATCGCACTTCCTCAAGGCCAATGTTGTGCCACCAAGCTCCACAGACAGGGGGGGGCATTTAACATGATGATCGTACAGAGATCTCTGCATCTTTAAGTGCATCAATAAAAGCCCACTGTTATTACCCTTTTTTTTTATCCTGCATCGACCCCCGCACGGGAGCTTTAAAGAGGCTAGTCAATATTTTCACAGGGAAGACTTTCTAGCAGCGAACGTCTCTTTGTGCTCACTTAGCTGCTGATTCTACGGAGGGCTGTGCAACCTTTACAACTCCGGGGGAGCGTTTTCTGCTCTGCAAACGATTGCTTTTAAAATTCTACATTAGGGCTGAACAGTTAGAATCCAAATTTCATCAAAATCGCAACACAAGGCAGCAGATATTTGTTAAAGGCTAAAATATGTGTGTTAAAATATCATTTTAAATGTAATATTGCCGCGGTGCACAGCAGTCCTCGCATACACATCCTGTTCTTACAGACTTAGGAAAAGTATGTTTGGTACAGATCCCTGCAAAAAATCATACATAATCATTTTAATGTTTTTTTTAATTTATTTTTTTATGAAAATGAGAATAACGATGTAAAAAAACAAAAAAGGTTCCCTCTAATACACGCAAATCATATCGCCATTGCAGTATCAGTCAAAAATAATCGCCATTAGATGGTTCAGCCCTATTCCAGATCACGTATTGCATATGGCTGTAATAACCATACAGTTAGACAGAAGCAGACCTTTGTGCGTGGGTGTCAGGGAGCTGAGCTTACTGAAGGCACTGTATGCAGACATGAGAATACAATGAGAAATGTCAGTGGAAGTGGTGTGTCCATGCTAGAAAAGAGTGTTGAATGAGATGTGAGAGTCTCCTCAATTCAAATGTTCCATGTCAGTGGAAGCAACAGGGGGACTGTGGTCTAATTTTGTTCCTCTATGCTAGTGTTTTAGCATTTGTTTTTTAAGCCGGCGGTAACGTGGCACGAGCCAGGCAGAGACAGGCCTGGATTTAAGCCTGGATGTGGACGGTGGGAGGACGGCCCGGGGTTGTCGCGGGCAGGTCTTTATTTTCAGGCACCCTCCTGTCCCATTCAAGGCCGACTTGGGCTCGTGGTGCTAACTGGCTGTTAATTGCCTGCCTATACACAAGGCTTTCTCCACATGCAGAAACTAGCTCCTTCAAGGGAAACTAGCCTAATGAGATTATCTATCAGAGCATGGGCCTGTCTAGACAACCCCAATACACAACCCCCACCACCCACAGCCTGCAGAGGAACGCCCCCAGGTAAAAGTTACCTGCAGAAAGTGTGCATGTTATCATTACACCATTATGGGTTTACGCCCACTGCTTAATTTCTATTATGGAGAAAGCTGAGGGTGTAGAAAAAGTGTAAAAGTGATCATATATTTGAAAATGGTCTTTTATTTTTCATCTAATTTTAGATCAATATAAATGTGCAATAGTGAGTGTTAGAATGAAGGTTATACTTATATTCTTTTTAATATTAGATATGATATATTCTATATTAAGACAATTCAATTATACAAATTTGTTTTTGATTTAACTAAAGTATAAAGAATAAAAAAAGGGGTAAGGACCAGAACATAGAAATCCTTATTTGAATAATTTACTATCATTTTGAAAGATATGTTTGCTGAGGATTTTTGTTTGTGTTGGTTCTCTTGCCTGTACTGACATGTACATGTTTTGAATTCATCTCTTTTATTTAACATAATTATTATTTTAAAAATATTATAGAAAACAACTTCTCCAGTGCAGAAAACACTGATTATCTCATTTAGAAACGTACCCTCCATTGTATTTTTCATCCGCTTTAATTGTATTATATTGTGTATTTACCACAAACACACTAAATGTCGTTTTTTTTGTGTGTGCGGTTATGTCTGTGTGAATGATATTTACACAGATTCTGGTGCCGCTGGCTTGCGAGCCCCGATCTGCAGCAGGGAAGTGCGTCCATATTTGTTTTAAAGTCTCTTAGCAGTTAATAAAGACGCATTTCCTCCGTCCCCCTTCCTGTGGGGACGGTATCAAGGCTCTGTTAAGTCTCTTTGATTTCCAGCGCCCTCCAATCACAGCGGGGGCTCTGACTCATCATTGTGCCACTTCAAAGCCTGGGAATGGCTCTCTTGACCCCACCCACTCAAGGGCTCCCCTTAAAAGTCATGGTCACCCATTCCTGCAGGACTCGTGATCTCTGAAACAACTGCTGCAGCAAGACTGACAAACCTGACTCTCTGAGCTGCTGGATTTCCTTTTTTATTTTTTCTCCTCACACGTGAGCCAGGAGATCGAGGAGGGAGAGCAGAGCTGAAGAAACACGTGGATATCACAGATACTTGGATTGCCTCAGTGCATGAAGCTTTTTCAAGCTTCTCCTGTGCCACTTACTGAACAATGCAGTCCATCAGAGGTGAGTGCTGACAGACTTCCACTGGATTTACACTGCTTTTCAATCCGCAACTCCCAATTTCCCACCAGTTTCACCTTGAGTTGTTTTCTCCGTACCTGAGCTGAACTTTTACTGATGCATGTGGCCGCAATGATTCTTGTTTACTTTTAGACTTTAAGCCCAACTTCAGCGGCCCTCCTCCCTCCTCCATGGCTGCTGGCCCCGATGCCTATCTCCAGGGCAACATGAGGATGACTCTGGAGGACCCTGAACTCTGGAAGAACTTCCACGAAATAGGAACAGAGATGATTATCACGAAACCGGGCCGGTAAGACGACAGAAAAATACCTTTAATAATGCAAAATGTTTGGGAAAGTAGTGTCTGCTGTTGGTGCATTTGCTTATTTATTTTTATTTTTCTCACGTGTCTCCTTCTGTGTTTTCCAGGAGGATGTTTCCACACTGTAAGATTAATCTGTCCGGCCTTATTCCATGCGCCAAGTACATCTTACTGGTTGACATGGTCCCTGTGGATGGTTTCAGGTATAAGGTAAGGACAGCCGTTATTTTTCTTACTCTCATTTAGAATGTTTTTTTCGTCCTAAAAAAATGTATGAAGCTAATGAAGAAATCTCTATATCGGGCCACGCAATGGTCTCCTTGGAAATCACTCTTAAATGAAGAAAAAGAAATCTAAAATGTGGAGATTTAATAACCTGCTATTAGGAGATGAAATGTTCCATAAGAAAATGAGAGAGTGGATTGAAGACTTTAATACTTAGAATTTATCATCTGAAATAGCCCCAAAAGCCATTTTTCCGTCACTTATGAATGAGTCTCATATTGATATCAGCCCTTTTTTTTTTTTTTTTTAGCTTTTCATTTCCAACAGTATAAAGTAGCCTTGACTTACCACAGCCATGGCCTTTGGCTGTAGATATCCCTCAGTGGCTACCAGTATCTCCAGACAAGACACCCCCTGTTTATCACCCCCCCCCTCTCTCTCTCCTGACATTATACATCAAAGGGTGCTATCTCTTCCTGTTTTTCTATCCCCTGCTGGGAGCCCACTCTACTACCCCCCTATCTCCGTGGGTGGTACTGGCCAGCAGTCCCTCTCCACTCTTGTCGTCGTCTTCTCGCTCTGTGGGAAGGGGAAGAAGATGAAGCTCCTCTCTGTCACAGACAGACAGACAGACTGAGTGACTGACTATCTGTCTCCTTCCTACAGTGGAATAAAGAGAAATGGGAGGTGGCAGGGAAAGCGGAGCCCCAGCCTCCCTGCAGGACCTACCTCCACCCCGACTCTCCGGCCCCGGGGAGCCACTGGATGAAGCAGTCCGTCTCCTTCCTCAAGCTCAAGCTCACCAACAACACACTGGACCAACACGGCCATGTAAGTAAGAGCACTCGAAATGGGCTGCCTAACTACCAACTTTATATCAGCTTTTTTTTTTTTGCTGTGGACTGGTAACACTTTGGCAGCGGCAAAGCGGATACTAAATACTAAATGTCTCTGAATGAATCACCCTCTTCCATATCTGCAGATCATTTTGCACTCCATGCATCGCTACCACCCGCGCTTCCACATCGTGCAGGCCGACGACCTGTTCAGCGTCCGCTGGAGTGTTTTCCAGACCTTCACCTTCCCCGAGACTTCCTTCACAGCGGTCACAGCGTACCAGAACACCAAGGTCGGTTTTTCTATCACGGCAAAAAACAATGCAAACTCCCGGCGGGATGTTACACGTTACGGAGATTTGAACTGATTTGATTTCCCCGCCTACAGATCACAAAGCTGAAGATCGACCACAACCCATTTGCAAAAGGTTTCCGGGATGAAGGCACTACTAAAAAAAGGTGGGTGTTAACACCAGTCACGTGCAGGTACAGATGATAGCAAATATTCCTGTTTGGTTGCTTTAATGAGGAAAGAAAAAAGCATCTACAGATTTCCTTTGCAGTAGGTTGTATTGAAAGTAATGCATTGTTTTAATACAACCGGATGTTCCTCTGCAGGCGTTCAAACAAGAGCCCAGCCTGCCTGGAGAAACGAGCCAAGTCGTCCGACGCTTTGATCAGGGACTCCGAGGACAGTCGGACAGGTACAGATTTCCTCCTCCTCGTCGATGTTTTCACTTTCTTGTCCTGAACTCTGAATGCCGATCTAACTGATTTGCGACTTCTCAGATTTCTGCCGGTCATCCTATGAGGGTTACGACGGAGAGGAAGGAGACCTGCCCAAAAGGAAAGAGGTCGATGGCGTCAAAGAGGAGCGTTACTCCCCATGGGCTGCTGACAGGGAGCACAGTGTGAGGACAGAGTCCCCCGCCGGGGCAGACCCCAGGGACATATACAACACGGAGCAGCTCGTTCCTGCTCCGGCTTCCTACCAGCCGTACAGGTGAATACCTAGATAGATAGATAGATAGATAGATAGATAGATAGATAGATAGATAGGTACTTTATTGATCCCCCAAAGGTGAAATTCATGGTCCCAGTAGCTTAAAGACATCACACACAACATACATCATAAACAGGATGACAAAATAACAAATCCACATGACTAATAATGACAATAAAAGATCCACATGAATGTACTAAGGGATATATAAGCATGAGACGCATGCAGTGACAAGGCAAGGACTGACCCTGTGATTCAGTATGCATGGTAAGGTGCTCTATGACAGTGGGTCAGTCCTTCCAGAAAAATGCCTTGATTATGCAGCACGTTTTCTTAAAAAATGCGATGGAATATGCAGGATATTCATGCAATTTTATGCGATGAAATTGCGGGAACTTGCAAATAGTTTATAGTTTGATGAAAAAGAGCTGCTCCATGATGTTCATGTCGTGTAATTATGTCACTTCATAACGTTCCCAAGGTAACGGGAAAACTGCTGCTCTTGTGTGAAGTAAACGCAACATTTTTCAACTTTCTGCTAAGATATATGTGAAAACGAAAATGCGGGGATTATGAAATCAATTTATGCGGCGAAAGTGCGGCGTATATTACAGTCAATATTAGAGGTTTGAAATAAGTAAGCTGTAAACCTGTAAAGTTATGCCACATATAAGACCATAATGTCTTGATGAACAGAACCATGACCAACTTTTTTTTTTTTTTTTTTTTAATCTTTTGCTCCTCAGGTTCCACGAGTACGGGAAGTCTCCCTCTCCCTCCTCCAGCGTCGGCAGCAGCAGCAGCAGCAGCGGATCGGGACGCAGCACCTTTGAGTCCCGAGTCCCCGATGTGGCCACCGTCCCCGATCACGACCCCTCAAAGCCGCGTACGCATGAGGTTGGCCCTTCCTCGTGCGGGCCCCCCACCACCCCCCCCTCCCTGCCACACAGGACTACCCGGGGGTCCTCAACATGACCATGGCCCAGGCCGGCAAGCCGGCGGTGATCGGCCACCACATCTACAGCCCGTACGGCGCCGAGCAGCCCCTGGGCCAGTGGAGCGGCGCCGGGCCGGCCCAGTATCCCCACCCTCCTCCTCCCCCCCCCCACCTGCCCACTGACTACAGCACTCAAGCTGTGCACCACGGCTATCACCATGGCAACGTGGCCGAGTGGAGCCAGTACCCGCTGTTCTCTTACTCCTGCTGGTGAAGGGAGCTTCAGTGTTCAATGCTAACTGACTGAGAGACTTTTACCCATGCTGCTGCTGCTGCTGCGCCGCCGCTGCCGCCACCATCTTGCCAGAATGCTGAGCCAGCGCCCCCAGCTGTGAGAATGCATGCCCAGAGAGGGACGGCTGGGGGCCAGAGGCCACGCCACAACAGTAGAAAAAAGTGAAGAAGTATAAGGAGACGTCTGTCGCTGCCTTCTGTTCGCACCGGCAGGTTTCAGACCGTCAGTTCTGCTGACTGAAAGCAAAGTGTGCTACGCCACACTGTTTGATTGTTTTATTGTTGAAATGTCTATTTATTTTGTATTTCATCTCATCTGCCAAGTTTAAATATTATTTTTGTAAAAGAGAGTAAAACATAAGTGTGCAATTCATGTCTGTCTTCAAATTGTGATGTGATCTGGGAATAAAAACTTTAAAGGAACGTGATTGGATGTCTTGTTTGTGTAAAAGAAAATATATTTCATCTTTTCCATCTATTACTAAAACAAACATTGTAGAACATTGTAGTTTATATATAAGATATAACTTTTGTCTTATCGAACTGTAATAAAAATGTATTGAAACACAGATGGGTGGTGTAAAATTGTAGTTCCCTTTACTCATGATGCTTACATTCAAACAAATTGTAATACACTGTTATTATTACCAACCCTCTGATTCCTACCCAGGCCTTCATATCGTCCACTGGCTGGACAAGCCGTGAAGTTGCAAATTCCCTGTGTGCAATTTTAGATTTCATCCAATCCGTGTTCTGCACACTGCAAGTTTAGCCTACTGAATGAACGAGGAAAGTTTGTAAAAAAAAGTGTCTTTGTTTGCGAGTCCTCATCTGCATGCTTTGTCGGTGGCCAGCTCTGATAAGCAGCACTTCCTTTGGTGGCGTTTGTTTGTATTTCCTCTTTGTTGACGTAACGAGGGCCACTCTGTAGTTTCGACAGGCCCAGCATGCATTAAAGACATTGTGTTACTGTGACTCCGGCTCACCTGCTGAGGTTTACCCACCGGCATCATAAAGCACTGCACGACTCTCGTTCTCCATCTCAATGGGCCTTAAAGCATGAAAATGGGGGGCTGTTGTCTCCTTTTCACAGCTGAAAAACAGAGGCCGGGCCCATCGCCTCCACCCTGGGTGGAGATGAGCTGCTAATGACTGTTGTAAATGGGGGGGGAGGGGGGGTCATCCTTCAGGAACAATTGTGGAGTGGTGTGGACTTTACTCAGTGTGAGTCATTATCTTGGAGGCTCCTTAAAGCACTATGTCCAAGCTCAGACTTCCCCAGTTCTACTTTCATTCACTCATTTGAATGAGGATAAGGAAAGAGAGATCTACAGTATACAGGAATCTGTACTGCATGATGAAGTTCAAATTCTGAGATGTTGTGAGATTGTATAATTCCCAGAAGACATCTGTTTGATTAAACCCAATAAAGAAGTAATCATAATGTAAGGGAGGAGGACAATAAAATCATCAAAGGCTAAATATTAAAGTGCTCATGTTATGCTCATTTTCAGGTTCATAAATGTATTTTGAGGTTGTACCAGAATAGGTTTATGTGGTAAAATTTTCAAAAACACCATATTTTTGTTGTACTGCACATTGCTGCAGCTCCTCTTTTCACCCTGTGTGTTGAGCTCTCTGATTTAGCCACAGAGTGAGACATCTCACTTCTGTCCCATCTTTGTTGGGAGTCGCACATGCTCAGTAGCTAGGTAAGGACTACTAGCTAGAAGCTAGCGCTGCTAGCGGTTAGCCACCTCGTTCTCAATGGCCAAACACTGCTACAGCACACACGAGTTCACCCTAATCTACAAAAGAAATTGTACAGAACTACTTCCATGTCCCTGTTCTGCAGGTATTCCAAGCAAAGTGTGAAGTGCGTCCTCGTTTAGAAGAAGTCTCCCGGCTAATCCTGCCTTGTACTGACCGAAGCTGGAGAAACAGCGAGCTTTTGCCACAGGGATCATGCAGTAATAATGCATACGGAGGGTTAGTCCCCACTTCATTTATGCATATAATCTGTATTCACAGACCAAAGCAGCTCTAATATCTGTCAGTGCACAATACAAAATAGGGCTACATTTAAATTTGCGTAAAGCCAGCGACGTCACCGGAGTATTTAGATGATAAAGCTTTTGGTTGCATTTTTCAACAAGATATTGTCACTTGTGTATTTTTTTTTCTAGTTGAATAGCTGAAAATAAACCTTGGAAAAAAGTTTGGATCTTGTCCTTTAATAACCGTTTAAGGTGAGATTTTTCAAAACTATCCGGCTCTACTGACAGTCAATGCTGACCGGTTTTGTCCGACTAAACTCAAGTGTACGTTTTCATTTTTGCTTTCCCTTTAAAAACGTTTTCTCCGATATTCTTCATTATAACATGGCGCATATATTTCATAATTAACTCTCGTTCATTTCTTAATTTCATGAATTAAAATGTGGTATCAGTTAAACTCCTCTCCCTCATATCAAAATTGATCTGAAGAAGTATTTTGATACTTTTCAGAATATGAAAACCGTGCTTGGAAGCACAACCTTTTGTATTAATGTATACTTATTTTTTTTTTTATATATTATAATAATAGTGTGCTTGTCTATTGTGTGTGATGGTAGAAGTGTGATTTAAAGATGTAAAAAACAATGTGAAACCTTTATCAACCTTTTCCTTTTAGGTGGGATTTGTCATAGCTGGGTTCCAGACCTCTTGCTCGATGTCATCATAGTCAAATGAATGAAAAAAATGGAAACAAAATGGCAACGGAGTCTGTTATCAGGTGAAATGGGTTCGGTAAACCGCGTTTGTCTGGATAGACGAGAATACAGCATATAAAAAAAGAGTCAGCGGCTGCATCAGAGGGAATATCAGTGGTATAGTTTAGATGTGTATCAATCACAGCAGATCTTGGATAACTGAGTGTATCTTTTCTAAGGGCAGGGGTTTGAAAGAGGGGGGCGATGGGGGGGACGTTTTCTGAAGAGGCAACAGCTTAGAATGGACATCCTGTCCTTTTGGGTTAACTGCTAGCACCAGATCACTTTATGCTGATGCTATTTGATCGTCTACATCAGTGTTTGTCAAATGGGGGTACGTGTACCCCTAGGGGTACTTTGGAAGACTGTAGGGGGTACGTGAGATATTTAACAAAATGTTTATTAGTTACAAGACTTTTTTTCCTCCCTTCTACAGTTTCTCTAGGAGAAGTTTCTCACTTTTTTCTAAGTTATGTCACTGTTTTTGATACTTTTTTCGACTTATTCTTGCCTTAGGCTACTTCCTTCCTTCTTTCTACCATCTTTTTCCCAAGGCTGTTGTTTAGTAAATCTATCGCTGACAGCACTGTACTGTTCCTCTTTATATAGACCCTTTTTCTACCAAAAATGATTAGCGCTGGTCAGGGGGTACTTGGCTTAAAGAAACAATTCAAAAGGGGTACATCATTGAAAAAAGTTTGAGAACCACTGGTCCACATCACACTAAAATAGTATATACTGCATATTACGTGTTCTGTTGATGCCAAACGTGTTGCACTCAATGTACATGTCATGTTGCCTACTGTACGTCTTGGGGTGGGGGGTGGGGTGGCCTGGCTCTCCTACACACAGCGGGAGGGAAACAAGAATGAGAGTGAGCACTTAGTAAAATTCCCTCGACACACACACACACACACACACACACACACACACACACACACACACACACACACACACACGTCCACAACTCCACTGGGTTTAATCTGCATAGCTCTACATCAATGGGTAATTTGGGGCCTTTTAATTGCTCTGATAATGGGTCCGGCAAAGAGCACCAGATCGACCTGCACTCAGATGCCCGTAAAGGCCGCTGACGTGGTTAAGTGCATGACATATGTCTGAAGTATCCCCCGGGTGGTATTAGTACAACTCTAGAATGAAAAAGAGGCATAAACGCAGCAGATTGTTGATCCTGAATGTCCAGCGCTAGTGTCAGCACATCCCACCAGACAACTTGGTGGGGGCTGGCACAATAGTGTGAAACAGAGAGGGAGGGGGGTGAGGGGGGGGGAGGGGGGTGGCACTCACTTAGGGCTGGACGGGGGGTAACAGATGTAGATGAAACGGACATCGGAGAGGAAAGCAGCAGTCAGCCTTCATAAAGCTGATGGAGTGGAGGGCCAAATGGAGAGGAACTGGCAGAGACCGGGCGGAATAAAAGACACGAGGCAGCAACCAGGAAGACGGCCATCAGTGGAGGTTTTCTGTTACAGCAACATGACCTTTCATGCAGAGCAAAACCCCCAACTAGTGTCACAGCAAAGATTTTAGGATCACTGAGGTCACGAGTCGAGGCCCTCACCCCAACACGCTCAACAAGTGTCTGAAAATGGACTTTGGAGTAATTGAGTTAGCTGTGCATTTACACGTCCTGCCAGGTGCATTTAAATGGAGCAGTTCTTTGGAAATCAACAAGTGCTTATAAACTCAAGACAACTAACTGAACTGTCAGAACTCACTCCTATTTTCCCTGTAATTAGCTCTAGACTGCATGGAACTGTTTAGGAAATACGTACTTTTCATTTCCCAACATGAAGCCTAAATGGCGTTTCTAGGCCTTCTCGACGCTGCCAGGAATGCATTTCTGATGGAGAGATACGGAATCCTTAGATTATTTTGTTGAACTAAAAGAAGTCAAATATTCAAAAACAAAATATATACACACCATGTGTCCTCGATGACAGCTATACGGCCCTGGCACCAACTAACATGCACACACATGACGAAAGCCATATATTACCATCTTTATTAAAGTTTGCATATCTTGTGTGACGGTTTGTTTTAATACACTGCATTTGTTATTCTTAAGACGTAACTCTCATTGTAGGAAAAAGAAAAGTACATTTTCGAAACAGACTTGTTCCTGGAGTTTTTTTTTTCTTCTTCCAATGACGAAAAGGAAAAGGATACACAGTGGAGCGGACGTGTCATTAAGCTTCTTGAATGCATCTAATAAACAGCGTAAGAAGAGGCAACAAGCTGAAGCGTGGAGCAAAAGCTCGACTCGACAAACAGAAACATTCTAAAACTACTCGACGTTGTGCTTTTTGGATTCAGTAATGGAATAACATATTCGGTAAAGACCAATGACAGGACACAACAAAATATACTACCGTGGTTTGGTTTTTCATCACACGAAAAAAGTCAAGAAATCCTTTACAGACATGGCAACATTATGTACTACAACCTGCTGCACCAGCGCCTCATCAGTCACGTACAAACACAAATCAACTTAAAAAAAATAATAATTCAACAACTTGTGATGTCCAAGCGAGGCACAGGACCCAAGGCTCCATCTCCACCCACAGAATACACCGAAATGTAAAAAATGTCACTTCACAACAAAAGGTCAGGATGTAACCACAAAAACAAGGCACAGTGTTAAAATTGAACGACTTAATGATTACTCAGTAGCTCGGAAGGGAAGATAACTCCGTTGGGAGTTCCTGGCGATAACCAGTAGCTGGTAGAAAGGAGAGATAGGAACTAAAGTCTGATGAGAGCACTCCATATTACCATGTTATTGCATAGCCAGCAGTCTTCGCTGATTTCTGTCACTTGAAGATATGGAAGAAATTCTCTCTATGATAAACAACGCAGAGGCAGCTACAGTGACAGGTGATAATGACTCTAAGGGATCGGCGATATATAGCAGAGACTCAAGGGGCGGAGTATAATTATCTAAGAAGATATTTGAAAAGTAACAAAAAGTGTGCAAAGGTCCTGAATGACACTTTGGTTCCCGAGGCACTCAAAGTGGTCAACGTGCAACGTGGAAGCGATGCTGCAAAAAAAAATTCCTCCAGGTACTCCAGTGGGCGTCTCCAGTGCTCAGACATTCAGTTCACAACAGCTGCTTCAATCCTCACTGGAGTCCCCCGAGTTGTCCAAGTCCACGTCCTCCCACGAAGCCTTGGTGCGCTGCTCCCAGCTCCTGGCCTGTGCGATCACAGCGGGGGGCATGAGCGCCACGCAAGCCGCCAGGCCAGAGACGCGCTCCTTAAACTCCGTCTCGTCCTCCCACTCGTCGGCGTCGGTGTTCAGCACGTGAACGTATTTCATCCGGTTGCCTTTGTCGTGAGAGCGTCCTCCCAGGACGTAGATGCGACTGTCCAGCACAGCTATGCCGGGTTCTCCATGTCCTGCGGGGAGAGGGGTCAGTAGAGACCAAGAGCTGGCTTCGGGGTTAAAGCACGCCACCTGAAAAGAAAAAAGGGGAAAAAAATTGGTCTGTTTCATAAAAGTGCTGTCCAAACATTAATACCTTCTGACAAAAGCCACCGCTCTGGCTCATACTTAATTCAATAAGGCAGAGATCTTCAACAGGGGGTCCAGGACCCCTAGTGGGGTCCTCAGAGTTACTGCAGGTGGGGGGCACCAAATTATTATTTTTTTGAAGTTATTTTTCAAAAACTAAAATATCTTAACATGAATCCAACAGTAGTAGTATTAGTAAGCAAATATAAATCAGCCTATTTGTGAAAGAAAGCAAATTGATGATAGGCTTACTGGCCCATAGGTGAGGTAGTCACTAAGGTAGCCACCTACACATACAATTCAGTGTGCCAAATGTATGTTTAACATTAAAAGATGATTTATTAAATTGTGTAAAGTATTATTAAAATTTTAATATTCTATGCACCAAAAGGTATGTATCAAGGCTTTAGGCTGCCCACACGTTATTGTAAACCCAGTTTAATATGCAACTTTATTTTATACATATATAGTAGTGGGGGGTCCCTGATCCAGCTCTCTCAGTTAAGGGGTCCTTGGCTTAAAAAACATTGAAGCCCCCTGCAATAAGGCAACCACCGGCTTTTTAGCTCACAAAGGGCCTTCATCAGGAGGTAAAATAACATTAGAATCAATAAACTATAGGATATTCAGACAAGGGACAGGGAGGAGTGAGAGAAGTTAGGGAGCGCTTTGAGGCAAAAAAAACATTTCTTTTTGCATACAAAAACAAATAGAAAATCGACAAACAAGAAATATGTCAAAATGCAAGAACATCTGTATGTGTAAAAATGAAAAATGTCCACCAGGCACCATTTCAAACTGAAAGAGACTGTGGGACCTCCGTTTACCAGTGTAGACACTGCCTTCATCGTGCAACACTAAACTCTGACGACTTGTGCCGTTGTACCTTCAGGACATCCCGCCGATATCCACGCTCATCGTTGCTTCCGCCGATAACATAAATGCGTCCATTAACCGCAGCCGTGCCATGCCACGCTCGCTCCACCGGCCCCTCAGCACATCCTGTCCAATGATTGGCCGCCGGGTCAAAGCAGTAGGTCTCTCTGAGGTACGCCATTCCTCTGCGCCCGCATGTTATGTACATTTTGTCGCCCAACACTGCTCCAGCATGGGCGTAAATCTGGAGGGAAGGTTAGACGAGTATTAAAAGAAGTACCTATATGTAACAGGAGAGCCCCCAGTACGACAACACACATGTGGGTATGTAGCACCATCGTGTGGACGGTAGCAGTATGACATGCAATGTTTCCATCTTTGAGCCATTCTCATACCTCTCTCTTTAGGGGTGAAACCCATTCCCACGTGTTGGAGTGCGGGTCATAGCGCTCCACTGATTCCAGTTCATTGCTGTAGTCCCGTCCTCCAATGGCATAAATATGGCCGCCCATCACACAAACACAGTGGTCGGCCCGCTGCTGCTGCAGAGGCTGGATGGAGCACCAGCTGTTGTGACGAGGGTCGTATCTGGGGAAGAATGGACAGAAGGATCAAAACGGTGAAGTGAAAAATAGGACTTTAAAAAAAATGCATTCAGCAGGGAGAAAAGCTGTAGATACAATCAACTGAAATATGAACCAACCACGAGAATGAGCACGCTATCGGAACACAACAGATATGTTAAAAGCAGTCCTTCCAGAAAAATGCAGAGTTTTTTTGTGATTGGCGGGCAAAAATCCTTGATTATGTGGCACGTTTTCTTAAAAAATGCGATGGAATATGCTGGATATTTATGCAATTTTAGGCGATGAAATTGCGGGAATTTGCAAAAACTGCGGTTTGATGAAAAAGAGAAAAAAATAGTGATTGCCCCAACACCCTGCTTTTCGATGATGTTCACGTCACTTCATAACGTCACTTCATAACGTTCCCATGGCAACAGGGGAAAATGGATGCTCTTGTGTGAAGTAAACGCAAAATTTTTCAACTTTCTGCAAAGATATGTGACTTTTTTGCAACGAAAATGCAGGTATTATGAAATCATGCAAGCACCGCATATTTCGGCGGAAATTGGCAATTTATGCGGCGAAAGTGCAGCATATTTGAAAAAATGCAGGCCACGCATAAATATGCGGACTTTGGCTGATTATGCATTGAATTATGCAATCACATTTTTCTGGAGGGACTGTAAAAGGGACAGTTCACCCCAAAATACATATTTTTCCTCTTGCCTGTAGCTCTAAGTATCAATCTAGAATGTTTTGGTGTGAGTTGCCTAGTATTGGAGATATTGGCTGTAGAGATGACAGCCTTCTATAAAGGGAACTAGATGGCAAAATAGATGAAAAGTTTGAAAAACTCAACAGAAAAGTCTCTTTCCAGAAATCCTGACCCGGTTACTCAACATAATCCACAGATCTGGTTGTAAGAGGGTTTCATGTAGGAACTATTTTCTTTTTGCCAAACTACACCCCCGGCAAACGTATAACCGCGCAGAAGGAAGCCTGCTCATGGACGAGAGGCGTGTGCTCGTGACGAAACAAAATGTAAATGTTAACGGCGTCCTCCTCGGCTGAGCTGTGGCATATGCTAGCTCAGGTGAGCTAGCAGTACCGGTGAACTACACTTACAGCTCAGCCAAATCCATAAGTATGCTTCCTTCTGCGCTGTGATACAGTTGCCGGGAGTGGTAGTGCGGCAGAAAGAAAATAGTTCCTACATGTAACTGCTCACAACCAGGTCAATTGATTATGTTGAGTAACCGGGTCATGATTTCTAGAAAGAGACTTTGCTGTTGAGTTTTTCAAATGCATTTTTTTGGCACTTTGAGCACCACAAGCCGAGTGCCGTCTAGTTCCATTATATTGGAAAGAAGACAGACATCTCTACGACCGGTATCTCCAACAGTGGACATCTTACACCAAAACTAGTCTCGCCAGACCCTCCTCCACCACGCAGCAGGGGAAAGTCTGACTAGTCCACACATCATTCTGGGATGGGAGACAAAACGTGCTCTGGTTTATCGGCATTCCTTTAAACCAATCACAGTCATCTCGGGCAGTGCTAAGCAGCCGCTGCAAAATAGCCTCGGGAAGGAACTTATTTTGGTGGAACAAAAGTTGTTTTAGTCGTGCAACAGCAAACTCAGATTGGACAGATAGTCTAGCTATCTGTCTGGATTTACCCTGCAGAGATCTGAGGAGCAGTTAACCATAGTCCTCACAAATCCACCGGAGGTTAGAACGCCAACACAAAGGAAGCGGAAGGTAACGGACATCCAGCCGAAAAGAGTGAAATCCGGCAAAATTTCCATCAGAATCGGAGCAATCCCGGAAGTGAAACATCGAGGATATGGACTAGACCAAAACAATCTAGATTGATAAAAAAGCACTACAGGTGACAGGAAAAATATGTTATTTTTGATTTTGGAGTGAACTGTCCTTTTAAGTAACTTTTAACATATGTTTGTTTCACACCACCAAAAACAACACTTATAATTTAGTCACTCAAAGTTTAGTTGTTTATTCATTTTGATAATGGATTAAAGCATTTATCAAGCTAAAAATGCCTCACATTCACTGGTTCCAGCTTCTCCAATGTGAAGATTTGCTGCTTTTCTGTTTTATATCAGTGTAAGCTGAATTTCTTTTGGATTTTGAACAGCTGGTCAGACAAAGCAAGCAATCTGAGAACATGTTGACATAGGAAATGGCATTCTACTGTATAGACCAGAGCCCGATTGGCTTACATATCAGCCAATATTAGCTTATTGCAAATCCAATATGTCAGACGATAGGGAACTGCAGTGACTGCAGTTCAGAAATGCCAAAGATATGTTTGCCGTAGTTAAAAAAACAGTGACGCCATAACAAAGTTTGTCCAATAGAATCCACTGGCTTATTTTTCAACAGCTAAACCCTCTGCTCACTACATAATCCGGTCACATTCTTTCCGTAAAGAAACAAAGCTTACATTTTTTAGCTTTTTGTATTAAAAATAAATATATTGGACAGATTATTCTTTTATGAAAATAGTTGCTGATGGGATCTCACCTCCAGCAGCGGGTCTCTGCACGAAATCCACTGGTGTTCTTGTCTCCTCCAATCAGATACACAAAGTTGTTGAGCACAGCGATGCCCTGGTTGGACATTCTGGGGGCGTGAGCTGCAGTGAGAGTCCTCCACTCCCCCCAGCTCGGGTGGAACACCTGAAACAAATGCTCGCTTTCTGTGAGGGAGCTGGAGGTGAACATCCCGCCGAAGCCCAATATGCAGTGGAAGATGGAGCGTGGCTGGGTGAGAGGACTCTGCCGGACGGGCTGCCAGATCTCCTGCTCATGGTATCGCAGTGCAGCTGACACACAATCCTTCAGTGGACACTGGTGCAGTCGGCCATGCAGCCTCTGCAACACTTGCTTCTCAATTAGGCAGAAACGCACAGCATCGAGCATCTTGAGATTGTCCTTTGGGTCAAAAAGTTACATTAATTGATTGCAATTCAGGCTGATAAAGCTGTGTGTGAGTACAACTAAAGCACCTATAGTTCTGTTTGCTTTGGTCCGAATCAGTTGACTTGGAGCGATTTCCCCTTGGTTCGGTTTCGTTTCACATGGAGAAAAATCCAAGCGTACCAAAAATGCGTCACTACAGACGACGCCAGGACATTCACTCCGCTTATTGGTCAGATGTGTCTGGGGTCGGGAGCAAGGAAGTAAATACAGGAAGAAGGTCCTGTGTTCTGGAATAGTGCACATTTCTCACATCACCATGGTCAAAGCAGCTCACTTCATTTGAAATAATTAGACATTGTCACGGAGACTTCGCTCTGCTGTGTCTGTCTCCAACTTTAGCGGCGGCTGGTTTGTTTGACCACGGAAAATGCTAGTGTCCATTTCTGTGAGAGACACGTTGCAAGCTGCTACAGTTTGCATGTTCTGCCGCAGATTACAAAGCACACCTGACTACAGGAGCCGCTTAGCTCAGACATACAGCAGTTTAGGGCGGTTCGAGGTGGGATCGCGTTCTCACCCCCCAAACGATCCACTCCAGAGTTCGACTGAAAGCGTACTGGGACCACCTCATCAAGCAGGTGCTTGCTTTTGGTGCGCATCCGAGTGCAACTGCTGCATTCCCACCTGCCCAAACGATCCGCGCCAAAGGGGAAAATTAATTCTAGTGTGATTTAACTGAACTACATAAGGCATGTGTGAAAGCCCCCTTAAACTAAGCCGGTATATATAGTGTGTATCTGATGGAGATGAAGAGAGGAGTACAAAATGCAGACACACCTTGGGACTGACCTGCAAGTACACCTGGTCAGTTTCCACCTGCAACGGACTGAAGTGGTAGTGAAGAGCCGCCTCGTACACCTCGTTCTCGCTGTTCACCTGAAGCTCGTCGCTGCTCAGCGCGCTGAAGACTTCATCTTGGGGGAGTTCTCGATACACGTCGGTGCGAGACAAAGTCTGAATGTTCCTGAGGATGTAGGAGTGGATCTTAGCATTAAGTTGTTGCAGTCCGTAGAGATCAGCTAAATTGTGGACCTCTAAAATGTTGCTCTCGTCCAGCCAGGAGAAAAGGAAATCGCAGCAAAAGCCGATGACAATCTCAAGCTGTAAAACACAAAAAGGACCCAGAATAACTAAAGGAAATACAACGATGAACAACGGGATATAGCCTAGCGAAAAGAACAAGAAAGAGCTTACCTGTACTAGTGTGGCGGCTATCAGGACTTCCTGCACACACTCCAGGTCTAACTCGATCTCGGAAGTGTAGATGTAGTCCAGTATTTTTTTCATGGCCATGTAAGATACTCCATGAATTGGGATCTCCTTTTGCTGTGTCTCGCGAAGGCCTCCAGCAAACATTCCCCTAGTGAAGAACAGGGAGTGATATATTGTTGAATGGCTTATGTTGGGGTTACCTGGTGGCCCAGTGACAATGGGATGCATACCACGTGGCCACAATGACCCAGGTTAGCTGTATGGATATCATGCAGCAGGAGCACCTGGCTTTCTCTTTAGGCGCTGACACACCAACCCGATTATCGGCCTTCGGACAGCGGGGCGAGGTCGGTGACCCGAGTCTGTTCGGTGTGTTCCATGCTGTCGTCAGTCGGATGAGCCATCGGCGTTCATTTGGGCCGATTTGACTTGTTGAATCAGGCAGTGGCCAGCGGACTGAATTAAATAATTACCGAAGCGGTTTTGGCGGGTGTGTTTTTTGGGGCGACAATGCAGATTAGAGTTACGGCGACGTTACGTGCCGTACGTTCGCGCGCAGCGCACGCTGGTCGGCGCCGTCGCCGCTGTGTTTGTCGAGGCACCTTTTTTGACCAACTCGAGGAGACTGATCAGTCCGACTGCCTTTTCTGCCGACGGTCGGTCGTCGGGTTGGTGTGTCAGGGCCTTTACAGGTTCCCTGTCATTATGAGCTGTCAGTAAAGACAAAATGCCAAAGGAAAATATTATATTAAGCCAAGAAATCACCTGAAAAGCGAGGAAAATAAATATAATGCTCCCCGATGCTGAGATTTCTGTACCCATCACAAAACCTTCATATGCTTTAACCAAATCTTTGCCCAATATACTGAGCCACAGTTGTTATTCACTTCAACTGCGGGTACGAGGCACACCCGATACAGTAAAAGCATCTCTGTGAAGGGATGTTGGTGCCTTATCTTTTCCTACTTTTAGCATTGTAATGGGATTACAGGGCTACCTACCAACAGTACGGCTCTGGTTTACTGGCACAATGCAGAAGCATCTTCCTCCACCCCTGCACAGTAAGCTACAAACCAATACAAAGTGCAACACTTGACTTCACATGACTCAATAAACCTATGAGTATCACTCATCTATGTCACATATAGTGCTGGCTGCCCGGGGACCCCAGCGCTTGTATCTGTGTCACCTACTTTATGCTGTTGTCCACCAAAGCTATGTTATCTTAGGTCATGACGGAAGCAGACACATACAAACAAACAACAAAGTAAACCTAAATGTGCACACCACTACTGATTACTGATCATATGACAATGTAAATAAACTGCAAACTTTTTTTAAGCTGAACTCTGAACTAAAACTACTGTGTCTTATGACGCTGGCCACGCATTGACTCTTGGGTCCCTTGAAAGGCGCTGAGAAAATCCAAGCTATTATTATTATTGATTAGATTGTGCTATTATCTATGTAAATTTAAAAAAAAGTTGTTAGCCTGGGAAAACCCTGACGAACTTCCGGCAAATTTGAGATTTGCTCTGCAAGTCAGTCTGGCCAAGAGCCCATTCAAGCCCATTTCCAATTTATGCCGCCGTCGCTGCTACGTCACCCCGGATCTTTGGTCTGATTGGTTGAAGGACTATCCAATTGCGCCCAGAGGCATTTGAGCGGCGTCCGTTGGTGATGCCCCTTTGGAAATGGGCTGTGAATGAAGCCTGCCCAGACCCACTCTCAGTTACAACTGAGAAGGGTCTGGTGTCACCCAGGCTACAAAGTTGCGTGAATCAGCGTGACTTTAGCCATGGTCAATGGTGTGACGACCCTGCTGTGTGTATGGGATTGACCTGTGCTGAATCTGCCGGTGCTCGTTAGGGTAACCTGGAACACCGGAGTCTTTCCATTTTTTATTTAAGTCTGGCTGCAGCGCTATTGTGTTCTCTCGCTGCCTGCCTGCTGCTGTTCCAGCGCTCCCTGTTTCTCTGGTGGTTTGGGTATGTTGTTATGGGTTAACTTTATGCTTTGCAGGGGTTTGCACGGTCATAACAATGGTATATAAATACTGTGCTGCTCTAAAGACAAATCTAAGTGAATAATAAAGAAACTGAAAGTAAAGCAACAAGGAAACCCTGCTGTGAGTTTTACCTAAAATAATCGCAAGAGGCTGCCAGAAGTATACGGTGGGCTTTGATGGCTCGACCCTCCACCAGCAGCTCCACATCAAAGAGGATGCCACTTTCTCTGAGAGCCAGCAGGCCGTCCAGCAGGCTGCAGAAATGGGCTGAACTTTTGTAGGTCTGTCGGCTCAGGCGGCCAGGACTCCGCTTTCCTTCCTCAGCCATGGCAGGGTATCGATGTTCAGGCTTCATCACTTTTATCTGTTTAGTACTAACACCACTCTACGTATTCCTTCACATTGTTGTTATTAATATGAACCACATTCTGCTGTTGGCATGTAGAGAAATATACAGGAAAAGTAGGAATAGGCTGGGCAGCTAGCGGCTAAAGAAGGGTGGTTAAGGTTGCTTGAAATGTCACTTTGTAACGTAACGCTACAGATGTAGCTAGAAATACTACACGCAATTTACGACATAACTTTATCTACAAAGCAATTACAAAGATATGAAAGTATAACGTCAGTTACATACGTCCTTCCCTCGACGAACTGCTAGCTGCCACTGCGCTGTCCGCTAATGTTAAGTTAGTTGTAACGGTGAAGAGCATAAGCTAGTAAGCTATCGGCTGGTTAGCCTGCTAGCTGCTGTAACGCACCATAAAAACCGTAAGGTAGACACTTAAAAATTGAAACACAACGACTGCTCGAAAATATAGTCGCGATCATCAAATACAAACCGTTTTATATTAAGAGTTTGGTCACAAGGACACCCAATTCGTTTTGCTACAGCAGTCGCATGATGTTTTGACAGATCAAAACAAGTCTGTTTACTTTTTGGTGTCGGGCAGTTAGCTCACACACTATTGGTCACTGCTGTCGTATTGTCCCTCCCAGTTTCTAAGAAAGAGCCAATCAGAGGCGTCTGTCACACTTGCAGGCAAATAATATGACCGTTTCAATTTGTCTTTTAACATAAGGTGTTGGTAGAATGAGCCATTATATTCTTTTTATCCCTAGTTTAGTTTCTGAGTATTTCTATTGATGAATGAGTATTTAGTTAAACAAATGTTTAGATATTGTGACTATTTCTGTAAACGCAAGAGGATGCTGTTTCCTTCTCAAATGTCTCAAAGGCCATTTCTAACTGGTCAGACAAATACACCAGTATTTGAGGCGCTGGATCTTTACTTTAATAGGCTATTGCATTTTTCTATAACTTTACACCTCTACAGGCGTAAATATTTTTATTTTATTTAAATTTAGCATTGTTCAATTGCTACACAGACTAATTACACAGCAGTTAGGCTAACGACCACCTAAACTAGATACATTCCAATTAATGCATGCATTGTTTTGCACAAATAATGAATTTATTTCAGATACATTATACATTTGATTTGATAGAGAATACTTCTGTACTAAATATGTGACTTTAGCTTGTAATGGAGTACAATATGGTATTACTATGTTCTATATCCACTTACTGGCACATTTCACCTTTTCCGAAACAAACAAGTTTCTTTTAACAACAAATAAACAATATATCTTTGTCTTTAATACATTTATTTGACACAACAAAATCAAATAATTGGAAGAACTTTGATGTTTCAAGTCTAAAGTAATTATTTATCCTTCTTGCCAACTGTTTGTTGAATTTATCATTTTTGCCCCTCCAATATTTGTTCTCCATCTGATCAAACACTTTCCAGATTGATTTTCCACTGTCTGATAACTGCGTGAAGCTGCATGATATATTTTCTAAGGCAGCCGGTCATGATGCTCTTTTTTTTTTTATAAAAATTGAGGCTTCTATATTACTTGGTTTTTACAATCTCATTCATCTTCTGCCGAGGTTTCAATTTGCATTTATCATTTCCTGACACGAAGAGTAGAGATTTTTCCACTTGCAAAACACTATATACTAGCAATAATCCATCACTTGATTTATTTTCCAGTCTAATACACATTACAGTGGCGTGCACAGGGGGAAATGAAGGGGGAAAGCTCCCCTGGCTTTTTGTCTTGGGTGCAGAAATGCCCTTTTCCTCCTGACAAATCTGTCATGTGGCTGAAGAACTTCCCATTACACAGTAGATCCTGCCAGTCATAGAGCCTATTGCTGCTCCCTAACAGCAAACATGCACACTGCTGAGACACTGCATACCTAATGTGACTCCATCAAAGTGATGGTCTTGATAAGCCAGTCGGCAGGAAAATAACTGTTCACGATCAATTAATTGCTGTTAATTGTTAATTACATATTTTTTTGTAATTATTTTCTTCAACGTCACCTTGGGAAATTGTGATTGGCATTTTTTTTAACTATTTTCCGAAGTTTTATAGACCAAATGGTTAGATTATTTGCAGATTAATAGATAATGAAAATAATTGTTAGTTGCAGCCCAAGTCACAACTTTTTTTGCAAGTTTTTTTTATTTTTTTAATGATTCTTTTTTGGGCATTTTAGGCCATTATTTTGACAGGACAGCTGAAGACATGAAAGGGGAGAGAGGGGGGAATGACATGCAGAAAAGGGCCGCAGGTCAGAGTCGAACCCGGGCCCCCTGCGTCAAGGAGTAAACCTCTATGGGCGCCCACTCTACCAACTGAGATATCAGGGCGCCCCTTTTTTGCAATTATCCACAGTCATAACCCAGAAAAATAAACCAGTGGCAGACATTAAAGCTATTGCTAAAAGTGATACTACCATTTCATTTGTTTGATTTCAATTTGCTAATGGTACCCATACAGGTATTGGTTTACCAGAAAGATACATCGTGATTACTGACTTTTATTGTGAAATTTCTAATTATTCTGTGATTTTATTTTCTAATATAAGGTGTCAAACCTTCTTAGCAGTGAATATCACACACCGATGCACACTTCACTTTTTAATGGCTCACCATAAATTTTGAATAATGTTCAAACATTGCTGATTAGGGTGACATAATCACCGGTAATCAATTAGTGATCAAGTTTAGGATTGTGGAATTGCTCTTGTTGTTGTGATGTCAGACTGAAAGCATGATTTTTGTTTTTGTTGGACCTTCCTGGAGGTCACAGAGAGCCTGGTTTTTGCCATTATTGAGAGTAGAGCATTCCAGTACATTAGCAGCAGACCGTCTCCTCTCATCAGGAAAAGGCTGTGCAGCAGGCGCGCCAGCGGCTGGAGGAAGAAATGACAAAGAAATGAAAACAAAGTGGGCTGCTTTTACAGAATTAACTGTCAATCTATACTACAAACTACAAAGACTTCCAAAAGGGATGTTGGCTGCAGCAGTTACCAATATGCCCTTGGGCTTTTATGAGCATCCCTGTTACACAAATCCTGCAACTGTTAAAGCATATAACCTCCATTCAAATAAATACTGACCACTGACCACGAGACCATTATATGATGAGACGAGTTACTGAGTAGAAAGGGAACAATGGCTCCAACGAGGAACAGTGCAGTGCAGCAGGTTGCTGGGATAAAAAGCAAATTCAGCAGCCATGCTCAGCAGCATGTCTCCTGTATGATACATATGATAAGAGAAGAAATGGGCAGAGCAGAGAACAATACTGATTAGTTTGGGAAAGCACAGCTCCAGCGGTGCCATTTATTCTGCCTGCACCACCCCATCTAAGATGGTTTCCATGCCAACTACCTGCTACTTTTAGTGTAGCTTAGGTTTGAGAAGCAAATATATAGCATACAAAAACTGTACCACCATTGTTACTTGCATCTAGACTGTAAGATTTTGAGCAGCCTTTTTATATAAAATATTTTTTTAAAGTTTTACTGCAGAGTTAATACTAAGGCCAAAACTGTGCATGTCAAAATTCAAAATGGGACAGTCTATAAAGGAATGGGAGCAGTGTGAAATGAACTGTGTCTACTGTATAATATACACACTCCCCGCACTGTGATTCATACGTGGAATGGAGGGGTTGTAAAGTGACTGAGGTGTATACTGGCAGGTGCAATTTTGCTGGGGCTGCTCTGTGACTGTGAGGCGAGCAATCAATTTTCTTTCCACCGCTGTTCGATGAAGCCTGCCAAACGTCTTAGTACGGCGGCCACCGGCTGATACATAATTCCCCTGAAATGATAAGCAGTGGGGGGTCGTTTATACTGCCACAGGATTTGGACAGATCTGCCTCAGTATATTTTGTTGTGATTATGAATCATTTTGTGAGAAATTGCAATGGCATACCACAGTGGGACTGTTTGGAGAAAGAAATTGAAATTTCTAATCTGTATGAAATTCAGTAAGGAATCTGGATAATTGAAATTACATGGGAAAATATTGGGTAACACTTACTTGAAGGTATCTACATAAGAGTGACATGACACTGTCATGAACACATGACGCTGTCATGACACATGAACCCTAACCCTAACTCTAACTCTAACCCTAACCCTAACTTGTCATGACAAAAACTGAATGACACTTAATGACAGAAGTGTTATGTCATAAATGTTTATGACTTGTCTATAATGTTTATGACACGTTCATGACAGTGTCATGTCACTCTTATGTAGATGCCTTCAAGTAAAGTGTAACCAAATATTGAGATTTTTTGTTTGACCATAGTCAGCTAGAGTGCTGTGTTTTTTCTTCCTTGGGTTTGTCTGCTCTACAGGTTGCAATAATTGTCAGTTCATATTCATCTAAAAGAAGAAAAAGTAAAGTCACCGTATTTCTACAAGTTTCGGACAGTCCTTCCACATGCTTGTTTGTCAGTGCTCATTTAAAAGATGGTCAAAGGAGTGGCCACAACTTTATGGCTTCTTGTAAAAAAACGGCAGAGGGTGGATCATACCTTATTTTTCTAGCATGGCCCACAGTGGAAAGCATTGTACAAGACAGCAAGCAGAGACCTGATAGCACAGCCGGACTGTGCTTTGACAGCTGCTCTCCAAAGATTGGTTTGGTCTGTGTCATGTACAGTTTGCCTGTCGTGTTATGTTTGCCTGCACTGCTAATGGAATATCGTAAGCGATGTAAAATGAGACATGAAATGATTCATTTACATTATGCTCATCATGATCAGTGTGCATTTTCTGTGCGATTTCATAAGCTTTTCAGAAACAGCCGTGCACAGTAACCCTGGTAACCGCCATCCTCTCTAACACTTGCTATGATGCCAGGTAGAAATGGCACTTATGGTTGACCACATTTGAATGGGGATAAAGCTAAACTGTGGCCAAGAACCTGAGCGGGTGGTTGGTCGCATCGGTCATATGTCAGTGGGTCTGGACTCATATTGAACACAGCTTCTGTGGATCAATAGCAACTTGCTGTCCCTCTATTGCGTTATGCTGCTTCTGAATTAAATTTTAACCTCTTGCTATTGGGCTATGAGGGCTATTTTGGGGTGTGACACTCACCGTCTTATTTGCTGTGACAAAATTCTGAATCATACGCCGACACAGAGGAACACAGAGGGAAAAGTGAGAGGGTAAAAATAATTGTTTGTCTGAGCACACAGATGTGACTGGAACTGAGTAGAATACTTATGTGGCTTTAGAAAGCAGGAAGGACACTCAGAACATTTATATGAATTAAAGAAGGAGGGTCAGCAGGGCTAATGCACACTGGATTGATTCTAACTTTCGGTCTGTTAATGCAATTGTGTTTTAATAAACCCCAATCTCAAGTCTCTCTCTCTCTCTCTCTCTCTCTCTCTCTTGCTCTTTTCCCCTCATTTAAATCAGTTTATTCCACTATACTAAATGTAATTCTTGAAGCAGCACATACCAACAATGAAATAATTTTATTATATGCTTTGTTTCATTTCATACTTGGCAGACTTTACAGTCCAAAACTAACACTAAGATTCCATTTTGGTAGTGACTTGGAAACATATGTAGATAATTTTGGTGTCAATGATGGGTTTAAAGGAATCGCACTTATTCTTGCAGAGAGTTTAATTAAAGGATTTCGCTCACTCTCATGCCTTTATGGTAATATATCAGTTGGTTAATTTAGCTTAGTATGAAGTCTGGGGGAAAGGGGAAACAGCTGGTTTCAAGAAACTCAATCTGCCTACCACCACCTCTAAATCTCACAAATTAACACTTTACATCGTATTTGTATGATCCATGCAACTGGTTGGAGGTTTTGTTACCTTCGTTTATCTTTATGCTGAGCATAGCTTACCATTTCCTGGCTATATCTTTAATAAGAGGTATTTATGTTCTCATCTAACACTCCTCAAGAAAGTTAATTAATAACTTAAGCCTATTTCCCAAAATGTTGAACTATAAGTACATATGTTTTAAACCTGCAGTACTTGATGTTTGGCCACACGGGGGCAGCAGAAACAAGCTGTGAACATATTATCACCTTTTAAGCTAATACGGCTAACGTGTTAGCAAACTGTTGCTTATTTAGTAGTCTATATCCATGACGTTCCACTTCCAGGATTGCTCCGGTGCCGCCGGAAATTCCACTGGGTGTCCTTTTTTTCGGCCGGATGTCCGTTGGAATTTTAAACTCCGATTTGTGAGGACTATGGTTAACTGCTCCTCAGATCTCTGCAGGGTAAATCCAGACAGCTAGCTAGACTATCTGTCCAATCTGAGTTTTCTGTTGCACGACTAAAACTACTTTTGAACGTACACACATTTCACCAATTGTGATTGGTTTTTAAAAAATGCCAATAAACCAGAGCACGTTTTTCTCCCATCCCGGAATACTGTGTGGACTAGCCAGAACCTCCTCCGCAGCGCTGTGGAGGAAGGTCTGGCAACGCAAGACTACTTATTTAGCTACACATCCAGCAGATATGGAGCAACATTAGTGTTTAATTATCACCGCCAGGCATAGATCGTTGACGAGAGCGGTGAGACTCAGCTCATCTGTGGGCCGGAAAAACAAACCAATGAGCTGAAAGAGGATATAGCTCATTTGCTCTGTAGAGTTGATGGGAACTGCAGAGTTGGGTGACAATGGTCTGTGGGTTTGACACTATGGTTGCCTCTTAAGTTTTACAGTATATGGATTTTGTTTTTCTTTATTACTCACCAGTGTTGCAGCTGCTCCCAAAAGTCACATTTAACAGAGGAGCATCAAGGTGAGCTTCTGTGTCCGATGGGATCTGTTTAACCGATGGGGGTTGTTTGTCATCTACGAGTACCTGAGGCATCGTGGCATTTGTTCTTGGCTGGGGTTATTTAGAGCCTCAGGGGATTTATAGGACCGCGTTGCAGTGATGGTGTCAAGGATCACTTCAACTTGGTTCTTGTACAGCGCTGTAATATTGCAGGAGATTGCTCAATGAGTAGCGCCCTGTACACAATGCGTATGGATTCAGGGTTGCAATGAGAGAGGGGTTGAAGGAAAAATCAAGCTGCATGATCAATATGGACCTTAGTATTTCACTGTTTGAGTTTAGATGATGAATTAGACCTCTGCCATGTTTAGATTTTGTATGGTTAGCTGTTAGCTTTTCACACCATAAAAATTCTGGAATAAGTTTGCTGCCATATGAGGGGTGTGAACAGTGGGCAGATCAAGCGTTTAATTAAGCAGAGAGACGTGATTACATCTTACATGTATTTCAATTTTTTTTCTTTCCTGTTTTAGATTCTTTCTGTTTTCCTTCTTTCTCATACACATTATTGATATCAAACAGAATACATATTGCATACAACACCCATCACATCATAAATAATTCATACATTCACATACAAAGCACAACAAAATCAAATATTGCAATTCAAAAAACTGGTATGTATAACATAGCTTTTGATTTAATTAGTACATCAATTATGTTGCTCTCTGCTGCATTCAACCTGCACACACACACACACACACACACACACACACACACACACACACACACACACACACACACACACACACACACACACACACACACACACACACACACACACACACACACACACACACACACACACACACAGGTGGGATCCTTTGCACTGTCTGACATATTGGTATTTATACAAACTAATATATGACTAGCACTATACAGTGTTGGTACAGAACATTCCCATGGCATTAGGGGTTTGGGTTAGTGACTGTAAATCTTTTCATTCTTTTCATCTCTTGGTATGTAACTAAGTACATTTACTCAAGTACTGTACTTAAAGGTGCTCTAAGCAATGTTGGGTGACGTTGTTCTTGTTGACGTTTAAAGTATTTTTAAACAAAACGAGACTAGCTCGCCCCTCCCTCCTCCTCATCCCGTCCCCTCCTCCTCCCTTCCGTGCTTCAGCAGACTTTTATATTTCATAACAGTTACTGTCAGCACTGAGGTCAAGTAGAGGACCATATAACAACTATAACTAATTTTTGCGAGCATAATTTGAATGTTCAGCATGGATGTGATCTGAATTTGGTCTGCCTCTTATTTTATTTTTTTAAATATTCATTTTTTTGTGATCCAGCTTTCTTATAGGTTCAGACACGTCACACTAGAACTCACGATATGATCCCATTAATAAACAATAAACCCTTTGCTACGCACAAAATGAAACGCATTCTATGAATGCCATAACTTCATTTAATCTGTGCTACTCACAATCAATGTTAGATATTAAATAGGTTTTATTTATACTTCTGACTCTTTTCCATAACTCATTATAACGATAACTTCCTGGCACTTCCTGAGCTCAAACACTAACTAACTTACTTTTCTAGCCTGCTCCACAACATAAAGGCCCGTCTCACGACAGCATGAAGTAGGTTTAAAAATATAAAAATTCTTTTTACATTATTTAGGGGTCCTCTTGATATCACCAAAAACATCCACTTGACCTCCTTTAAAACACGACTGAATAAAGTGTGAAGTTACAGAGAGCCACCATGTATTTCTCTGTTCTGGCTGGCTGGTGTTGTAATGTATTTTGAAGCCTCACTGCACAGCAGAGGATATTAAAGGTCTGTTATAGTAAGAGTTTTTTTTGTCAACACAAATAAATCACCCAAAAATCGACGATGGGCTTGAAAACATAGAGGAGCAACTGCTCCCCAAATACTATTTAATATGGATAGGCCTTTGTGGAGCTACATCAGGGGAACAATTCCTTCTTAATAGGGCATGGTACTATATTGATTTACACTGGCAGTGACACATAAAACTATTTACAATTTTCCCACAAGAACCACTCACAAATGCCTTATGTAATGAGTCTCTCTCTGAATCCAAATATGGACATATATTTGAATCGAGTTACTTTATGTATTGTGTAAATGGACACAAGATGGGAGTCCAAACAGTTGATAGAGTGTACCGAATAAAAGAAGTGATCAAAGAGCGATCAAATATTTCATGCAACAGCGAGATAATGTTTCAAAACTGTTTGGAACATGTTATCTGTTCTTGTACCTTATCACCAAAGACGGACAAAACCCATCTGCTTTCTGTTTGTTTATGTGTGCTGTGTGGCAGAAATGTTCATTTTAGAAACCATGTTCCCTTTTTCCATGAGAGGTATTCTTCCTTTCCAGATTGCCCAAGCTTCTCCGGCCACACTCGATTGGGCTGAATGCCCTTGAGCCCATCAACTTGTCACTTGTCAATCATAAATAAACTGGTGGACACACTGTCAAAAAAGCCCAACAATGTCATGTCTCCACAGTGCTCAGTTGTCTGGACATTGAGACACAGACATTTTAAAAAGAAAATACTTTCTCCATCCGTCAAAACAACGCTGGTTAAAAGAAAAATCCAAAAGTGAGTGACAGTAGTAGAGATTGCAAGAGGGGAGAGGTACAACCGCTGTTCCACGTTTCAATATATTGAATAGTTGCTCAATCGAGGCAAAACATTCAGCCCTGCAGTACTGTTCCCCCCCCCCCCCAATTCTTTTTCAGCATTCTGGCTTTTCTCTGAAAAATATGTGCACATGTGAATCCTCTTGAGTGACTTGACACAGGTGTCTCTGTGGCAAGTAAACACCCACAGAGCTGTTGTTGTTGGTGGCAAGTCATTTCACTGTTCTGCTTCCTCTCTCTCTCTCTCTCTCTCTCTCTCTCTCTCTCTCTCTCTCTCAGTAAAAACAGCTATTACTGTTCTCTCGTACAGCCTCCACTTGAAACAGGAGTGTGTGGGGACGGTGTGAAGAAGCAGTTAACAATCTGTTGCACTAGCAAGAGAGGTGCAAGAAAATGCGTTTAAAATAGTCTGAGGTGTTATCTGCGGAGGGATCGGGACAGGGATTCTAATCGTGATGATGATTTTAATTGTATGGACCTTAAAAAAATTATGCAATACTGCAGATGCAGAGAACCTGTGTGGTTGGCTTTGGGTATATGGGCTGCAGTACATTACACATTGACGAGCTTAATGATCTTTATAGATAAGTGAGTTCATGGCCTTGAATACATGCACATATCAATCGATGTGCATCAACAGTCATTATTAAATTGTGGCAGCTGAAAATGATTTGGGATTTTCTTTTCTTTTTAGATGCAGAATTAGCATCGTGGTGTTTGGGTGACAAAATGAACTTCAATGTAACACGAGATGATAGTGATAGATAGTATAGTAGTAGTCCCCTATAATTTACACTCTGTGTGTGTCTACATAAAACAAACACTAAGAGCTGGTTGTATCCACACGACCCTCAGGGTGTGAAGACTTTAGACTTTAAACAGCATTGTTTCTGTTTTCCACAGCTAAATACTTCCACATCTCTATACAGCCTTGATTTAGAAACGTTCCCCATGTGGACAGAAGAACACAATATAATATAGTTCACATGCATTATACTGTATTTAGCCATTTTATGGCAATCACAATAATCCCCATAGGAATTTGAAACATTGCACTCATCATAATATCAATATTAGCCTACATTACAGCGACTTCTCATTGGGGAGCTAGGCTATTATGAAACCTGCCTCAATGCGAGAAGGCTCAGCCTAAATTGATCATCAAATGTCGTTCACTAATAGTGAAACAGACCATGAGTAAAAAAAAATTCAAATAACTCAATTCCCCCATTGGCCCCTGTGAGCGCGCGTGCCTGAGCGCGGGTGTACACGCGTGCGTGCGTGCGAGCGAGCCACGGAGATATTATTATGTAACATGTCCCCAATCACATCCCTGCCTGAGTCTGAGGCATAAGGTCGCTTTAAGAGCTATCTCAGTTCCTATCAGTGCTCCTGGCAGGACACCTCCTACCTTCTCCTCGACCAAAAACTCTTGTTGTGTCTCACCTGATGCAAAGCAGCGCTGGAAGCCTGAGGGGAAACAACATCTCGGTAAGAAACAACGGCTAATTAAGACACGGCATTTCGAGCTAGCCTGCAACTGTTTGAAGGGGTGGAGGGTTTTTTAACTGAAAGTAGGAAAGACATGTTTCCTATAAGGTCGGTTATTTTGTATTTTTATGACATGCGACGACAAAGCTCCATAACGACTCTAATGTTTCAGTTTCAGTAGCCTAACATTTTCTTCTTTATGGGTTCTGTGTGTGTGTAACGACAGGGAGTTTTAACAGTCTTATCGCACGCGCTGGTATTTTTGAATTCCCTGTGCTGTCAGGCGAGCTAATTCTGATGTGATTTGTAGTTTTCTTCTTACTTACTGGCCAGCCTGCTGTCCTTAAGGGGGATGCTAAAAGTGTAGGTAGCGCGGTTTAGTGGACGTTTAGGTGGAAATGAGTGATGTCCTGTCCCCCCGTCCCCCCCTGACAGGAGAGCAGCGAGCACACTCTGTGGTACACTGGAGGACAGAGGAGTCTCCTCCACCTGTCCGGAGCCGAGAGAGTCCGCGTCAGACACGCAGCTGCAGACAGACAGTGGATCCAGGACAGCTGAAGACAGACAGTGGATCCAGCTGACAGCTGAAGACAGACAGTGGATCCAGGACAGCTGAAGAGACCCAGGGTACAGTAGCCACTCTTGACACTTTTTCATCCCTTCATGTGGTTTTCATCTGCCCGTTCGTGATGCCTAGAATCATTTTCGCATGATAAAATCCAGACTTGTGTGATGTCAAAGTAGATTAGCGAGGTGACTGAACAATGTCAGATAAGGATTTAAAATCTCATTTACAATTTACAAACATCCCACTTCTGAGACTAATCCCCTCCACCCCCCTGACCTCAATGATTTCTTTGTCTGTTTTTTTTCTGCAGGGACTTCACAATTCATATATGTATGTATATATATATATATATATATATATATATATATATATATATATATATATATATATACACAAAAGGAGAAATATGAAAACATTTTCATATTTGTCCTTTATGAGTTACGAGTTTTTCATCATGTCATATAACATGATGAAAAACTCGACATGGCTATTTCTTTGTGAATACCTGCAGATTATCTGTCAAATAAATTAGTAAGTCTCATGTCAAATATTAATAATGTCCTTATTACATTTCATTGTGACATTCTTTGGACAGCAGACGCAACACAAAGCAATGCATCACTTTAAAGTGTCCACATTCTGCCATAAATGATTAGCATGAAGGCTACAGAATGGGTGTGATATGCGGGCCACATATTTAGAAATTCAGCCAGGTTTAGTCAGGTTAATATCCAGAAGGGGTTTACATTATCCAGAAGCCAAGACAAAAAAAGACTGTACCACAAAGGAAATCAAGTGGTATTCCCGTACTTAGCTCCAGGTACAAGTGTTTACTTTTGTTATGATTACTCTTTGTAATCACCACAGATTAAACAGCACATTATAATAGGACCTTTCTGCTCATAATAGAGACAGCCACAAGCAATTAACGTCCTGCCTGTCAACATTTGTCATCGTTAAGGAGTCCTCAATTAAAAATGATAAATCCTGTAGATTGTTATTCTAATAGCATAGCTGTGTTCATTTCTGAAGATTTGAGCCAAGGGCATCAGTACTGTTTTTCACTGCTGCGCGAGCACGCACGCACACATGTACGCACGCACACACACACACACACACACACACACACACACACACACACACACACACACACTACTAAGGTTCTTGGTCTTGGTGTAACAAAACTGTATTTCAGTTCTGTTTTCCAGTACATTAATTTGTTGGAGATTGTAAGGACCACATGTGCTTTAGAATCTATTGTGAATGCTCAGCGACAGCGAGAGGTGTCTGTTCTTTATGGACAGAAACAGAATAAATTCCCGCTGTCAAAAGGGGAGAAAACAGTGAGAGGGAATGATTGTCCCTGAAGGAGCAGTCATTATCACATTATTGTGATGGAAATTCAAATCAGCATGCCATTATAGCGATGCCAAGAAGTCTGGATCTGTGCTGTTTTCTTGATGGCATGCTATCAGCGCATCATTTCACTCTCATAGCCGTTCCTTGAGGAAATAGAAAATCAGCCTCATGATATCTGCATATTATACAAGCGTTGATAATTCCCTTCATACGTCCCTGTTTTTTGTTATACTGAATCCACTGCCAGTGTGTGCAAAGATGAAACTGAACCACTAAACACGACATAAAGACACTTGTGCGATTACATTCAGAAGCACTGAAAGAAACAAAAAAACAAACAACAAAAAACTACCTGCAAGCAAGAGAATCAGTTTCTGCCACATATCCTTATTTAAAAGTAGTAACCGTCTAATGATGAAATGAGCTTTTTCAGCAAGTTAGGGTCAATTTCCTTGCATGCTGCAGTTTTAATGGGAGCTACATTTCAATTTGAGTGATAAACCAACCTCTTAATATCTCAAGAGCTCCTAACTTTAGAAATACACTTTTCATGAATGGAAATTTATACAAGCTCACTCATTTCATTTTTTTCCCCTTGTTTTCAGGCAGCAAGTAAATTTTGTTGTAAAGACTGCCGAAGATTGAGGATGAGGCAAAGCTGTAAAAAAATGCAAATGTTATTCATGAAGTAATTACAGCAGGTGTGACACAACAAATTAGTTCCATTAAGCCCCGGCTTTTGAAGTGAGCCCAGGAAAGCCGCCATGGAGCTACAGCACAACACCAACCACAACCAAGCCTTGTGGAAAGAGATACCGTGGGATTTCACAGACGAGTGCTCCCTCTCAGTGAGTGGCAACACTTTTCTCATCATCGCTTACAGTGCAGTTATGGCAGTAGGTCTCATTGGGAACTCTTGCCTGGTGTTTGTCATCACACGGCACAAGGAGATGCGCAACGTCACCAACATCTTCATCGCCAACCTGTCCTGCTCTGACATCCTCATGTGCGTCGTGTGCCTGCCAGTGACTATTATTTACACACTGATGGACCGCTGGATCCTAGGTGAGGTCCTGTGTAAGCTCACGCCATTCATCGAGTGCATATCGGTCACCGTTTCCATCTTCTCCCTCGTCCTCATCGCCATGGAGCGCTACCAGCTCATTGTCCACCCGACAGGATGGAAGCCCATGGTGGGCCAGTCCTACATGGCCGTGGCTGTCACCTGGATTGTTGCCTGCCTGATCTCGGCGCCTTTCCTCTCGTACAGCGTACTCGCCTTGCCTTTCCAGAACCTGAGTCTCCCCTTCCCGGTCAGCGACCACCTCGTGTGCATGGAGCGGTGGCCGTCAGTTAAAGAGCGGCGAGCTTACACCACCTCCCTGCTGGTCTTCCAGTACTTGCTCCCTCTCGCCCTCATCATGATCTGCTACCTGCACGTCTACCTGCGCCTCAGGAGGCGGAAGGACATGGTGGAGCGCGGCAGGAACACCACTGAAAAGAAAACCAAGGGCGCCACCAGGATCAACGCCATGCTGTTCTCCATAGTGGTGGCGTTTGCCCTCTCCTGGCTTCCTCTCACCGTCTTCAACGCGGTGTTCGACTGGAACCACGAGGCCCTCCCGTCCTGCGGCCATGACACCATCTTCTCAGCCTGCCATCTCACAGCCATGGCCTCCACCTGCGTCAACCCCATCATCTATGGTTTCCTCAACAGCAATTTCCAGAAACAGGTGAAGTCTACCCTGTTGCGCTGTCGCTGCTGGGGGGTGACAGAGAGTTACGAGAGCGTCCCGCTCTCCACTGTCAGCACAGAAGTCACCAAGGGGTCAATCTTGAGCAATGGGTCTATGAGCATGAGCATTAGGTCATAAGCCTTTTCAGTGAAAGACAAAGAGACTACTGGGGCTTCTTCAGCCTTCATCGTTTTTTTTTTTTTGCTTTGCTTTGTTGCGTCCAAAAGCGAGGTTGACATTTACAAAGTTATAAACCTCACAGCACAGCAGTCCAGAGAGAGCCCGCTGAAGACACTCAACCAGCAGGGCCAACGCCCTCGCTTCAGTATGAGTTAGCATGTAAGAGGAAGTAGATAACACATTGATGGTGCAAAGGTTGGACAAGTTTAAGTATTGTAGGGCGAGTGAAGGCACTTTACATGAGCACTTTTACAACTCTGTATAGTCCATTCCTCGTGTGCTGTGGGCACATGAGGAATCTTCGCATTTCATCTGGTAAATCTGTCATGTTTTCTTTTCTGAAGCACTGCGATCTACTCAGAAGTCACGTTTCACTGAATATCAGCTTTGTAAGGTTTGCTTTTCACACTGTTACCTGCTTTAAATGTGAATTGAGCCCGAGAGAAGTGAAAGGACAAAAGGGGTTGGGGCACCGCAAATGTTGTTTTCAATTTTGCTGTTTTATATTAATAGTATTGATAAAAAAAAGAAAATGTGAGAGATTGTAAACTTTGATGTGTTAATGATTATCAACCGAGTAGCTCATTACATAACTGAAGGAGAGAACATTAGTGCATTAAATGGGACTCCAGGCGTTCACTGAGACAATTTACTGGCATCATCTTAATGCATTTATCATGACCTAAAATCACCACAAACAATGTAATGATCTTTTACAGAGAACCTTGGCGAGAGCTATATACATTCCATGCTTTCCGCCAAGGTCTGCACTGTAGTGTGTTGTGCAAGTGGGATGTTTTTTTTTTTTTTTCTCATAAAATGTGCCATTTAACAACCATATATCAAGACGTCAAAGAAGCAGTAAAGGACTTAGTCAGAGTGGGGTTCTTCTGCTGTAAATAGCATTGCTAAATACATGTATAGCCTGTAAAATGTGTAGTTTGGTGTGGTGGGGGGGAGAGCACTGTGTAGCATAGCGGATATCTCCTAGGAAACCTGTTGTAAGTCACTTCTCTTTGTGGTATTGAACTAAATTAAAAACATCTGCCATCACCTTTAATGATAACTTCCATGTTGTAATATTTGGCTTTAATCAATTCTTGTACTGCATTTGTTGTTGTTGTTGTTGTTGTTGTTGTTGTTGTTGTTGCTTTCCGAGTGTGCACAGAATAGATTTTTCTGTCACCTTGAAGGTCAATTCATCCATTCATCATTCTCAGCTTTTAGCAGATAATTGATCGGTCCTATGTCCCCATGTCCCCACTAAGTCTCCCATTTAAAGGCTTCAAATGGTACACGGAGACCAGACCGCACGTTTCCACTTGAGGTAGCAGTGTGGAGTCGATGTGGGATCCTAATCCTGGTTTGTGGTGTACAGAAAAAGAAAATCTTAACAGTCAATTGTTGCAAAATCGTTGTTTCTTCCTGAGGTCAAACTCAGTGTGCTGCCTCCTTGTGCATTATTTAGGGGTACGTCTGAGATCACGACACATTTTAGCTGCTGTGCATGCAGTGTTGAATAAATCAGTGTTGTGTTTGGTCCTTAGATGTTAAAACAGCATGGGGAGGGTTAAAAAAAAAAAACAGCATGAGAGATCAATGGGAGTTGTGCTGAATATTCATGCTGTGGGGACGCATGTTAACAGTTATACTTTTATCCGTGTCAAAGACGAAGTATATCAACCGAGAGAAAAAGAAAGGGTGAGATTGTTGCTGCCTTTAAGCTTTGGTGTTTTTAATGTCAGGAGGTCAAGTGTATCATGTTTTTACACCTCACAGAAAGCCAAATCTGTTTTTTTTTACTCTGAAGGCATCTCACACAACCTAGTCTCGCTTTGCCAGACCCTCGTCCAAAGCGCGCTGAAGGAGGGTCTGGCTACTCCACATAGCATTCGGGGATGGGAGGAAAACGTGCTCTGGTTTAATGGCATTTCTTGAAAATAGTCTTGCCCGAGAAAAACTCAGATTGAACAGTTAGTCTAGCTAGCAGGCAGAGATCTGAGGAGCAGTCAACAATAGTCCTCATAAATCCACCGGATTTAAAACTCCCAACGCAAAGAAGGCGTAAGGAAACGTAAAAGACATGCATCCGGCGGAATTTCCTGCAGCACCGGAGCAATCCCGGAAGTGGAACGCGAAGGGTATAGACTACACACAACCTAACAAACTGTTGTCCAAGAGCAATTTAGCCCATAAGAGAGCTCTCAGAGGTCCTTGTCGGCATAATTGACAGTGTGCTTCCGCTGCCTTTGTCTGAGCTGACCTTTACAGACCTTCAACCCCCTCTCTTATCCTACAGTTCCTTCCTCTCGTCTCGTCTTTCCTTTAAAAACAAAAACAAAAAAAACACCATCGAGTGAAACAGCAGTGTTGATTTTGTCTGGAAGAAAGGACCCAAGATGCCGGAGGTGCTGTTGTACTCCAGCGACACTTAACATCGAGTGGAACTCAAATGATGCCATTTTAAATTGTTACCCAAGTAACTGCTAAGGGGACTGGGCACTGAAATGAAGTTGAGCTGGAGGCAAACACTTAATCAGTCCACAGGACCAGACTCTCCTTGTCAGTGGAGCAGTTCCAGAAAGATTAGCATCATGGCTCTCTGCGTTTTCATTTAGAGAGATTCTCATATGAGAAATCGCTCCAGATCGCAGGAACAGCATGAACTACATAGTTGGCGAGAGATTTCCTCAAGCTGTTGTTTTGAGCATTGAAATTCTCTTCTGTCACATTTTTCTTGCCTGCCGTGCTAAGAAGAAGAGGGCATAATTCACCCTGTTTTTGCCTTGTCCCCATATCAATTGTTTGAATAATAGCTTTCAATGCTTTCCGTTGCTTTGTAGAAAGCTTTTAAAGATCAAAATGTTAAAAGACGTGTACAGTATTCACAGGATCTACAGTATAAAGTGAATCTGCAGGGTCCACAATGAGCGTAAGGAATTACATTATAACTTTTATAAAGGGGCCACAACTTAGATGTGCTACAAAAGGATTTTTCAAAATCTTGTATGTGATGAGGTCAGACAAAGCCATTGTTTGTGGTGATTTCAATATAATTCACATATGCCGCACACATGCATTATAATAGTGCTTATTCAACAGCAAATATGTAACTGGAGCCAGGAGATGGCTATATAGCATAAATAAAGGAATCTGGGAGACAGCTGTCTGAAGGTAAAAAAGCAATCCGCCAACCAGCACCTCTAAAGCTCACTAATTAGCTAACACATAGCCTACTGTATATCTCATTTGTTAAAGCCTTCTGGTGGACCCCATGGAACCTTATTTTGGAAAAAAAATATGTAAGGTAGTGAATTTGAAGAGTCAAATAATTGTTTGATCCCGTTAGAATTGAGTCATGAATTACACATATGATGTATATCAATTCAAAAGATAACATGTCTTAGGGCTCCTGCACATTGGCTGCGTTGCGTTTCCGTTGCATGTCAGTTGCGTGGCAGCTGCGTGCCGTTTTCTGTCTTTGCACACCAGAAACATGTCTGACGCGGCGCATCTGCTGCTAGCCTTGTCTGTACACATGGATGTTTCCTATTGATTTACTGCACTCAAGCAGTAGTATACTCCATGTTAAACATAAATATATACTGATTTGATTACAGCAAAGACAACGTCGGCAGTATTGACGGTAAAATAGGCTACAGAATATCTCGTTCTGTATTGACAGGTGCAATATTTGAGAATCGATAATTATTTATTATATTCTTTTTTAAATTACATTAATATCTGCATTTATGTCAAAACCTAGAGACTTTCAAACATCAAAATGTCATTTAATAAATGTATTTGTGTCAAAATGACATATAAACATATTTTTGTATTCTATTTTGCCTGGAAATGTTTCCAACACACTTGCGTGTTGCGTGAAAAATAGACGTTGGCCATATTTATAAAGAGGGTGATCAATGCCTTCATTACTTCACGACTTGACTACTGTAATTCTTTTTATATGGATTTAGACCAGTCATCTATTCAACGCCTGCAGCTAGTCCAAAACGCCGCTGCCTGCCTCCTGACAGGAAAAAAAAAAGAGGGACCTCCACTGGCTACCTATTCGCTACAGGACTGATTTCAAAATCTTACTGTTAAAGGTCCCATGGCATGAAAGTTTCACTTTATGAGGTTTTTTTAACATTAATATGTGTTCCCCCAGCCTGCCTATGATCCCCCAGTAGCTAGAAATGGTGATAGGTGTAAACCGAGCCCTGGGTATCCTGCTCTGCCTTTGAGAAAATGAAAGCTCAGATGGGCCGATCTGGAATCTTCTCCTTATGAGGTCATAAGGAGCAAGGTTACCTCCGCTTTCTCTGCTTTGCCCGCCCAGAGAATTTGGCCCACCCATGAGAGAGAGACATCATGGCTTTCAAACGAGCAAAGTGGCAGTTGGTCAAGGCCACACCCCCACCTCCACCTCGAACACTTCAAATCACTGTTAAAAACACATCTTTTTTTGGGGGGGCCTTTCCTTCCAGTTAAAGTGATGGTTCGGAGTAGTTTCACCCTAGGTTCCTTTGCACCATGACCTCGAGCCAAACACTCCCCCAGAAGCTTTTTTCACCTGGGTCGAACATTGGGAGAGTTAGCGTAGAGTAGCGTTATCAGCTGAATAGCTTAGCGCAGGGACTAATGAACCCACGTTTGTATCTCGTAAGTTACCCCACTAATAATGCCCGAAATGATACCAAACGTCTACACTAGTACAAATAGGTTATGCTCTCATAAAACGATGGATTGGAAAGTTTGTAAGTACACCAGAAGTTTATGTAAATAACACTTGCCTGCTGGCTTCTGCTCTCTGCTGTTGTTGTTGCTGCTGTAAGACGAGTGCTTAGGGCCGTCTACAAATTACAACACCGAAAAGAGATGCAACAAAAATATTTTTTTGAAAGTAAGTGCTGTAGTATAACTAGCAGGAGACAAGTAATAATTGAGGTAAGTTTGGAGACATTACCTTATTTAATCATTAAATTAATAAATATTTTTGTTGTATCTCTTTTCGGTGTAGTAATTTGTAGACGGCCCTAAGCACTCGTCTAACTGCAGGTAGCAGCAGCAGCAGCAGCAGCAGCAGCAACAGCAACAGAGAGCTGAAGCCAGCAGGCAAGTGTTCATAAACTTCTGGTGTACTTACAAACTTTCCAATCCATCGTTTTATGAGAGCATAACCTATATGTACTAGTGTAGACGTTTGGTATCATTTCGGGGGAACTATGGGCTGGGGTACAACTTACGATACACGGGTCCATTAGCCCCTGCGCTAAGCTATTCAGCTGATAACGCTACTCTAGCTAACTCTCCCAATGTTAGACCCAGGTGAAAAAAGCTTCTGGGGGGGTGTTTGGCTCGACGCCATGGTGCAAAGGACCCTAGGGTGAAATTACTCCAAACCATCACTTTAAGGAAAGATATTATTACCTTTTATTTGTTTATTATTTTCCTTTATTTAGTTGTATTATAGTTGTTTTTTTGTTTCTTGTAAAGCACTTTGGTTAACCCAGTTTTTTTTTTTAAACGTGCTATATAAATAAATTGACATTGACATGGTCCTTGTGCACCTTCGATCCCTTGTAAGAAGGAACTCATATTTTTGTTCCGGCAGATGAAAAGGTCAGAGGGAGTTGGACTGCTGCCTGCGGAATCCTAATCATGACAATATATATATGCTAAGATATGTATTGTTATGACCCTGAGGTCATATTTTGTAATTTGTTTTGCCCTGCACTATCAGTTGTTCTCCTGAGGGTACACAGGTAATGAAGATCAGGTATGAACACTGGATTGGTCCAGCAGAGCTGAGTGCGGTCTCCTGATTGGTCGCCAGGAGGACAGCAGCCATCTTAAGCCTCATCAGATAGGAGCTTCGCCCCCCCTCTCTTCACCCTGCCATTTTCCACCATGTGCCTGTGTAATCTGTAAATTGTGTTCCAAGTTATTGTGAGTACTGTTAGCAGCTTTGAGTAAAGATGGTTGTTTTGAGTTTGTTGAGTTATTATCCTTCAGCCATTTTTGTTTTAGTTTGGAACACACTTTTCTTTGTCTTATGTTGTTAGTAGCAGTCTGGATGGAGTGAGGAGTCCTTTTTTCTTTCTTTGTTCTCTTTTTCTCCTGTTTTGTGATTAGAAGGTTAGGTTAGAGCTTTGTCTTTTCTTTACTTTTTGTTTTGGTTAGGTAAGTTTAGTTTGCCTTTAGAATTGTTTTGTTAGTTGTGTTGGGGCCTCTTCTCCAAAATAAATGACAACTGCTACTTTGAACTTCTTTGTCCTGGCCATGTTTGGAAGTGGGAAGAGTGTATGGGGGGGGGGGGCACCTGTTATGTTGCGTCCACATAACCCCTAGGCATCCGGTCGTAACAGTATGCCGCATTGAAACTGACAGGTAGCTCATCTTAGAGTCAAACACATAGATAAGCTCAGTTGATATTTCCTTCCTTTCCTTTTTCTATTCAATTGCACTAATTGTTCTGCCTTGGATCAGGCGCTTGCTCATTCATCAGATTTGTGAGGAAGGGTTTGTTTCAGGGAGCATTTCCTGCTTTTGACACGTTTATTAGTTTTGATATCGACATAACAGCATGAATTTTGTGTCAGCCCGCTTATGAGCCCAACCTGGGTTACACACGTGTATTCCTCCGGGATGAATTCACAACAAATCGGTCCTGCGTGTCTCCCCCTTTCAAAAACATTTAGAATAGTATACTGGAAGATATTTCCGGGCCTCAATCTTGTCTTCTGTAGAATTAATAACACACATACACACACACACACACACACACACACACACACACACACACACACACACACACACACACACACACACACACACACACACACACACACACACACACACACACACACACACACACAGTTTTGTCTTGCATAACACAAGCACTCTTGACAACCAGGAATAGAAACCCCTAATTGTTGTCAGCCAGTTTTTCTCAGGATTGGTTTCAGTGGTTGGTTCCATGCATGTGCCATCTTTACAAAAAATAAGATATTTTTTCAACAGACGGACAAGAAATGATTTCCTCTCTACAATCTTTCCCTAGAAATTTATGATTTGGCCTCTAGGTCTGACCTTCCATTTTCTTTGATCAGAAGAAGAAGAAGGGGTAAACCACAGACTATACTTTAGTTGCCTGGTTACAGCTTTCTCAGGGGTTTCAATGGGTTTCCTTCAAGCTGACATAGAGCACCAAGCTATTAAAGGCATTCTATCAAACAGCGACAGAGGAGCTACGCCAGGCTGAAGTAGTTCTCGTGGAACCAGCTCAGCCAGGTGCTTCTCTCACTTCAAAAGAAGGACGGAAAAAGAAAGTGAGACATAATTTTATTGCTGAGGGTAGGCCTACTTGATGGCACATACAGTACTTTTCTTGTTGACTTTCTTTCGAAGGTGGAATAATTGTAAGCAGTCCCTGTAAAGTAATATGGATTTATTTTTACTGCAGCTGTAGCAGGAAAATTACAGGCGGAGGCCTAATTAATAAAGTTAATGATGACTGTATTCCGTTTAGCTTTGCCAGGGCCATTTTACTGTGCATGCTGATTCCCTGGCATGGCTACTACTAGGACACATGGAAACAAATACATGGAACAAATGCATTATAATAGTGCTTATTCAACAACAAATATGTGGAGCCAGGAGATGGCTATCTTAGCATAAATAAAGGAATCTGGGAGACAGCTGTCTGAAGGTTAAAAACCAATCTGCCTACCAGCACCTCTAAAGCTCACGAATTAGCTAACACATAGCCTACTGTGAACCTGAGGGCTGTGTTGTCTGGAGCTTTGTGCTCCTGGTAGGGTCTCCCAAGGCAAAGTGGTCTCAGGTGAGGGGCCAGACAAAGAATGGTTCAAAAACCCCAATGGAAAAACAAGGTAGAAATGGAGTGACCCTGCCCGGAGGAAGCCCAGGGTCCCCGTCTGGAGCCAGGCCCAGACGGCGGGCTCGTCGGCGAGCGTCTGGTGGCCTGGTTTGCCACGGAGCCCGGCCGGGCACAGCCCGAACAAGCTACGTGGCTCCCATCTCTCCAGCCCATGGGCCCACCACCTGTGGGAGGAACCGCTGGGGTCAGGTGCGCTGCCACATGGGTGGCAGTGAAGGTCAGGGGCCTCGACGGACCAGACCCGGGCAGCAGACGCTGGCTCTGGGGACATGGAACGTCACCTCTCTGTGGGGGAAGGAGCCGGAACTGGTGCGGGAGGTGGAGCGCTACCGGTTAGATCTGGTGGGGCTTACCTCTACGCACGGTCTCGGTTCTGGAACCGTACTCCTGGATAGGGGTTGGACTCTTTTCTTCTCCGGAGTTGCTCAGGGTGTGCGGCGCCGGGCGGGTGTGGGGATACTAACAAGCCCCCGGCTGAGCGCCGCTACGTTGGAGTTTACCCCGGTGGACGAGAGGGTCGCCTCCCTACGCCTGCGGGTTGTGGGGGGGAAAACTCTGACTGTTGTTTGTGCATATGCACCAAACAGGAGTTCGGAGTATTCGGCCTTCTTGGAGACCTTGAGTGGAGTCCTGCATGGGGCGCCAGTGGGGGACTCCATTGTTCTGCTGGGGGACTTCAACGCACACGTGGGCAATGATGGAGAAACCTGGAGAGGCGTGATTGGGAGGAACGGCCTCCCTGATCTAAACCAGAGTGGTTGTTTGTTGTTGGACTTCTGTGCTAGTCATGGATTGTCTATAACGAACACCATGTTCGAACATAGGGATGCTCATAAGTGTACCTGGTACCAGAGCACCCTAGGCCGAAGGTCAATGATCGATTTTATAATCGTTTCATCTGATCTGAGGCCGTATGTTTTGGACACTCGGGTGAAGAGAGGGGCAGAGCTGTCAACCGATCACCATCTGGTGGTGAGTTGGGTCAGGGGGTGGGGGAAGACTCTGGACAGACCTGGTAAGCCCAAACGTGTAGTGCGGGTAAATTGGGAACGTCTGGAGGAGGCCCCTGTCCAACGGACTTTCAACTTCGCACCTCCGGCGGAGCTTTCGTGCATCCCTGTGGAGGCTGGGGCATTGAACCCGAGTGGACAATGTTCAAAGTTTCCATTGCTGAAGCCGGCGAGGAGCTGTGGTCTTAGGGTCTTAGGTGCCTCAAGGGCGGTAACCCACGAACACCGTGGTGGACACCGGTGGTCAGGGAAGCCGTCCGACTGAAGAAGGAGTTTTTTCCGGGATATGTTATCCCAGAGGACTCGGAGGCAGTTGCAGGGTACCGGCGGGCCCGGAAGGGCTGCAACCTCTGCCGTGAAAGAGGCAAAGCAGCCGGGTGTGGGAGAAGTTTGGAGAAGACATGGAGAAGGACTCTTCGGTCGGCACCAAAGTGCTTCTGGAAAACTGTTCGCCACCTCAGGAGGGGGAAGGGGAACCATCCAAGCTGTGTACAGTAAGGATGGGACACTGTTGACCTCAACTGAGGAGGTAATAGGGCGGTGGAAGGAGCAATTTGAGGAACTCCTGAATCCGACTAATACCCTCTATGGTAGAGGCAGAGCTGGAGGATGACGGGGGATTGTCGTCGATTTCCGGGCGGAAGTCACTGATGTAGTCAAACAACTCCACAGTGGCAAAGCCCCGGGGATTGATGAGATCCGTCCCAGAAATGCTCAAGGCTCTGGGTGTGGAGGGGCTGTCCTGGTTGACACGTCTCTTCAACATTGCGTGGAAGTCTGGAACAGTGCCAAAGGAGTGGCAGACTGGGGTGGTGGTTCCCCCTTTTTAAAAAGGGGGACCAGAGGGTGTGTGCCAATTACAGGGGTATCACACTTCTCAGCCTCCTGGTCGCAGTCTACTCCAAGGTGCTGGAAAGGAGGGTTCGGCCGATAGTCGAACCTCAGGTTGAGGAGGAACAATGCGGATTTCCGTCCTGGTCGTGGAACAACGGACCAGCTCTTCACTCTCGCAAGGATCCTGGAGGGAGCCTGGGAGTATGCCCAACCAGTCTACATGTGTTTTGTGGATTTGGAGAAGGCGTATGACCGGGTCCCCCGGGAGATACTGTGGGAGGTGCTGCGGGAGTATGGGGTGAGGGGGTCTCTACTTAGGGCCATCCAATCTCTGTACGACCAAAGTGAGAGCTGTGTCCGGGTTCTCGGCAGTAAGTCGGACTCGTTTCAGGTGAGGGTTGGCCTCCGCCAGGGCGCGCTTTGTCACCAATCCTGTTTGTAATATTTATGGACAGGATATCGGTGCGTAGTCGGGTGGGGAGGGGTTGTCCGGTGTGGGCTGGGGATCTCATCGCTGCTTTTTGCAGATGATGTGGTCCTGATGGCATCATCGGCCTCGCGACCTTCAGCACTCACTGGATCGGTTCGCAGCCGAGTGTGAAGCGGTTGGGATGAGGATCAGCACCTCTAAATCGGAGGCCATGGTTCTCAGCAGGAAACCGATGGAATGCCTTCTCCAGGTAGGGAATGAGTCCTTACCCCAAGTGAAGGAGTTCAAGTACCTTGGGGTTTTGTTCGCGAGTGAGGGGACAATGGAGCGGGAGATTGGTCGGAGAATCGGCGCAGCGGGTGCGGTATTACATTCCATCTATCGCACCGTTGTGACGAAAAGAGAGCTGAGCCAGAAGGCAAAGCTCTCGATCTACCAGTCAGTTTTCGTTCCTACCCTCACCTATGGTCATGAAGGCTGGGTCATGACCGAAAGAACGAGATCCAGGGTACAAGCGGCCGAAATGGGTTTCCTCAGGAGGGTGGCTGGCGTCTCCCTTAGAGATAGGGTGAGAAGCTCAGTCATCCGTGAGGAGCTCGGAGTAGAGCCGCTGCTCCTTTGCGTCGATGGTCATGAAGGCTGGGTCATGACCGAAAGAACGAGATCCAGGGTACAAGCGGCCGAAATGGGTTTCCTCAGGAGGGGGGCTGGCGTCTCCCTTAGAGATAGGGTGAGAAGCTCAGTCATCCGTGAGGAGCCTCGAGTAGAGCCGCTGCTCCTTTTGGCGAAAGGAGCCAGTTGAGGTGGTTCGGGCATCTGGTAAGGATGCCCCCTGGGGCCTCCCTAGGGAGGTGTTCCAGGCACGTCCAGCTGGGAGGAGGCCTCGGGGAAGACCCAGGACTAGGTGGAGGGATTATATCTCCAACCTGGCCTGGGAACGCCTCGGGATCCCCCAGTCGGAGCTGGTTAATGTTGCTCGGGAAAGGGAAGTTTGGGGTCCCCTGCTGGAGCTGCTCCCCCCGCGACCCGACACCGGATAAGCGGACGAAGATGGATGGATAGGCTATCCATCCATGGATGGATAGCCTACTGTATATCTCATTTGCTAAAGCCAAAGAGAGGCGAAGTCCCTCTCCTTCCAGTGGACCCCATAGAACCTTATTTTGGAAAAAATAATAAGAGTCATAATAAGAGTCAAATAATTTTTTTATCCTGTTAGAATTGAGTCAGTTACACATATGATGTATATCAATTCAAAAGATAACATTGCAACTTCAGAAAGTCACAGTTTGTCTTAGGTTTGTTGAAGTACTACTCATGGGCGATTTAAGACCCTCAAGCCCTCCTAAATTTCATCTCAGCCCCCCTAAAAATTTTAATAAAAAACATATATATTTTTTTTAAATCAATTTTAGTGCTTCAAGTTAGTTTGTGAACTTGTCTGTTAGTGACAGAGGACAAACAATTACAGGTTCAAAGGGCTTGAAACAGGTTTAATATCCTTTGTGTCTGTCGCCAATGCCATGCACCTGTAACCCCGTCAAGGAGAGGGTCAACAGAAACGTAGTTTTGGCCAATCGGAGGTGGTTGTGACAAACTCCCGCCTTTGGCTGAGTCTCGCTCTATCTGATCTGTCAGACGGAGAGCAGGAGTGTGGTTGTGAAGTTTAAAGGTCCCATGGCATGAAAATATCACTTTGAGGTTTTTTAACATTAATATGCATTCCCCCAGCCTGCCTATGATCCCCCAGTGGCTAGAAATGGTGATAGGTGTAAACCGAGCCCTGGGTATCCTGCTCTGCCTTTGAGAAAATGAAAGCTCAGATGGACCGATCTGGAATCTTCTCCTTATGATGTCATAAGGGGAAAGGTTACCTCCCCTTTCTCTGCTTTGCCCGCTCAGAGAATTTGGCCCACCCATGAGAGAGAGAGACATCATGGCTTTCAAACGACAAAAGTGGCAGTTGGTCAAGGCCACACCCTCCACCTTGCCTCCTCCTCAATAGCTACAGACACAGAAATGGCACATCCTAAAGAAAGCTCATTGTGGGACTGGCTCTAGTGGCTGTAATTCTGCACCAAGGCTGAATTTCGGGAAAGAGACTTCAGATACAGTATTAGGGGACCACTAAGGTCTATATAAAAGAGACTTCAGATACAGTATTAGGGGACCACTTAGGCCTATATAAAAGATACTTCAGATACAGTATTAGGGGACCACTAAGGTCTATATAAAAGAGACTTCAGATACAGTATTAGGGGACCACTAAGGTCTATATAAAAGAGACTTCAGATACAGTATTAGGGGACCACTAAGGTCTATATAAAAGAGACTTCAGATACAGTATTAGGGGACCACTGAGGTCTATATAAAAGAGACTTCAGATACAGTATTAGGGGACCACTAAGGTCTATATAAAAGAGACTTCATATACAGTATTAGGGGACCACTTAGGCCTATTAAAAGCATCCAAAAAGCAGCATGTCATGGGACCTTTAAAGTTGGCAGTCCCCAGAGAAGAAGTTGGTAATTTCATGGCGCAGAATAGAACCCAAATGGAAACGCAAGCAACTAAAATTGTTGAATGTTAGAACATTGTGTCAAATTGTGACCAACTGTGACAGGTTTAGTTAAAAAAAATAGCTGACGTTGTTGTTCAGTAGCTAGCTCAGAGATTATCAGATAATGAAATTACTGATTTAGCAGGGGGCGGGGGAGGTTAACACTTTTGCAAGGCACTGTATCCGTGTCACAGTCTCATTAGGGGCTGAGCCCCCCTAAAGGTCTGATCCTAGAACCGCCCCTGGTACGACATCATTTTTGTGTGAAATTGCTCAATGAACTATCTTGTCTTGCACAATTTACGTCACCTTGCTTGCTCGCTAGCTAGCAAGCTTAGTTATGTTCCAGAACCAAATATGTCCACAACACATGTAACATTACCTTACCTGATGTTTTATCCAGCCTCTTTTTATCAGCTGAGAAGCGAGATTGCTCTGCTTGTGTGAGTAACGTTACGTCCCGGCATCATAGCTTCAGCGAGACGTCACCTATATGTGACTTTGAGGTGAGGAATTTTTCTAATCACGTTTTTTTTTTACAGTCTTGTACTTCAAAAGTTTTACAACAAACTGACTTGCAAAATGATTTTTTAAATTATGTGTAATTAATGGCTCAATTCAAACGGGATTAAATTCAATTCAATGGGACATTGCAAATAATATCAAATCAAATAATTATTTGTTTCTCACCATTCCCTACCGGACATATTTTTTTCCTAAAATGAGGTCCCATGGTGGTCCACAGGAAGGTGAGGGACTACATCTCTAACAAAAACGTAGAGAGAAGATGCCACTCTGTAGTCTGTACGGCAGATATAAAGTTCCAGCCAGCAGTCTGTAAGCTTAGCGCAACATAAAGACCACTCTGGACAGAGCTAGGCTAGCCGTTTCCCCAAGTTTCCAGTCTTTATGCCAAGCTAAGCTAACCAGCTGCTGGTGGCAGCTTCATATGGTATCAATCTACTCATCTAACTCTCGGCAAGCACATTTCCCAAGATGTTAAGCTACTCCTTTAATGTAATTAGCGCTTCCTGCTATGACAAGTCAAAATGTCTGCTGTAAAAAAGGCCTGTTGTTGATTTATCCTCACAAGTTTAGGAGCCAGCGAACATTCAACACACAACGTTCATTATGGCCCTTAATGGCCCCTTTAGTAGTTCAATCTGTTTCAGGCTGGTCTCGGTGAGACTAATTAGAAGTAACCTGGCGGACCTCGTAGCTCTACTGTAAGAGTACAAGCTCAGCAGTGTCATGTTCTTGATTACAGTGCTGTTTGAAATCATCGATTGCCACTCTGCTTGTGTCTAAATCTGTTCTTTAATAACCCATATTAGGGCTGCATTGATGTTTCCACTTTTACAAAATGCAAATAATGTTCCTTGCTGCAAGTAATGCTTCAGATATGATGTCTTTGACTTTAAAATGGAGGGTATGTGGGCACTGAACACAGTGGTATTGATCTTAAGTAAATATTTTATGTCCTGCTGTGCTATATTAATCCCTTATCAAATCACTTTCAATAAAGGACAATACTTGACCTATATGGTGTCTGGTGTATATTTAACAAAAGTAGCTGAAAACACACGGAAGTGATTTTGTGTCGTGTGTGTTTGCTGAGTAACAGCAGAGTGACAGACAGATTGAACTACTTTGAAAAACACACTTTCCACTGGAGATAAGAGAGGGAGATCCCCATATGCTCTTCAGCAGGATATTACAGGCTGTTGTACTTTCACATCTCCATGATGAATGCACTTCGATTTGTTATTCAGTTTGTTTAAATTCCATACGCTATTGGCAAACACCCACACATGTGTCGCCTGGTCAAATCATTGTCATGTTGCTTATCAAACCATGAATAAGCACTTTTATAATCCAAAGGATATTGTGGAGTGTGCATGAAACGAGCCAAGCAAGCAATGAGCTATTACAATACAATAAATTGGCTTCAGACACATATGTCCTCATCAAGGTGAACAAACACAATAAAAGTGCAGTAAATTACAATAAGTGCTGACAGGATTTCATATAGTCTTATGGACAATACTGTAGATACAGTCTCAGCAGCAGACAAGAGAGATTGTCTAGATTTAGATTTTATGGCACATTATTCTATGAATCAGACAACATTAAAACACTACTGCAATGAAGAAGTAGAAACTTTAAGGATGCAGTTTCATGTTTTCTAGTGCCATCTGGTGGCTGAGCATCAGTGGTGTTTGAGTCACAATGACCCGGTTACATTTTTGCTGAAAGAACAAAAATATTCTGGACTTTTAGGAGCTTCCTCTCGTGTTGACCCAGTTTGAATGGATTTACTTTTCAAGATACCTTTTTTTTTTCACAGCAGAAATGTTGACACAGCAGGAGAAGCACACACCATTTCGGTGAGCTAGTCTCAGAGCCCTGAGATTGTGCATGGTTTACTGGGATGGTTAATGGAATCTGTTACACCTGTGCTTTTCCTGCTGACCAGTCAAAAATGTTTGCTGTGAAAAGGTCGAGGCAGCAATGCTTTTCTCGCCACTTCTCCTAAATGTGTAAGTAACTGTCATTTATTAAAAATCTTGCTTCGCTTAAGTAAAAGTACAGAAGTATTGTCAACAAAATGTACCTAAAGTATCCAAATAAACGCACTAAAACAAGTTTGGCCCTGGCACTGAAGTCATATTTGATATTATTAGATTGATAATACTGATGCGTCAGTAGCAGCATTTTACTGTTTGTCAAGGTGAAGCTGATTTTATATGCAGTATCTTAATCCAGGGGATCCCAAACTAGGATTCGGGCCCTCCCCTGAGGGTCACAGGATATATCTGAGGGGGTTGTGAGATGATTTGTAAAAGAACACTTCTGCTACACAGATTTGTTTTCATTTATCGAACAATTTTCTTCTTTATTTTGTGAAAAATTAGATAATTTGACCTCTTTGGGCCCCAAAACTTTCATTTAAATGTGAACCATGAGAAGAAGGGCAATCTTTTTTGGGGGGAAGTGCTAGCAACTCAAAAATATCTAAAGCATGTGGCTCAGTGGTAGAGCAGGTGCACATATACCGAGAGGTTTATGCCTCAACGCAGAGGTCCAGGGTTCAAATCTGACCTGTAACGATTTCCTGCATGTCGTCCCCCTCTTTCTCACCAAGCTGTCCTATCAAATAAAGGTGGAAAAGCCCCAAAAATAATCTTTAAAAAAAAAACATCTAAAGCATGTGACAAGGGACTGATTTCTTTTTTTTTTGTAAGAGGTCACGAGTCAGTTGGGAACCACTGTGTGAGACCGGTGACTGTTGCGTTATCAACAAATTGTTTACCAGACCTGAGGTGCAGTCGTTGGTGTAGAGGGATGAGAAACGTTGGGATGAGAGACGTTTTGAACAAACAATAGAGAAGCATGGAGAAATAGGAAGGATGATCGAAGGAGGATAGGAGGGGATAAAGAGGGGAAATAATTATAGGATGGGTGGAGCTGTAAATGATGGCAGGTAAAGGATAGAGAGGTAGAGGAGAAGGACAAATATGTATCAGAGTAGGGTTAGATAGGAGGAAAATAAAAGATGTGGTTAAATGAAGGTGGATGGGAGAACACTCTTCCTCTCCCATCCACCCAGAAAGGATGGGGAGGTAAACAAGGAAGGATAGGAAGGAAGGAAGGAAGGAGAAGAAGGATGGTTGCGAGAGGAAAGTTAGAAAAGGGGAAGATTCAAAAGTAAGAAGATAAAGGGCCGATGGAGATCAAGAGGAAAAGAGAAGGTAATGAACGAAAGAAAAGGTGGAGGGGGAAAAAGAGGAAGGTGAAAGAAAGAAATGAAGAAGGATGGAAGACGGCCCTACATCTCCCATCCATGTAGGATAGAAAGGGTGGAGGGAGCAGATAAAAGGAAATTGAAGAAAATGAAGGCAAGAAACCAATAAAACCTAAGGAAAGGGTATGAAAGTTATATGAAAGAGTGGAGGGTGGGTGCGCTGCGGAAAGTTGGAGAAGTAGCCTGAAGGAAGAAAGATACAATTTAAAAAAAAAATAAAAAAAAAAGTAGTGGAAGGGTCAATGGGAGAAAGACAGAGAGACAGATCCTCTCATCCATGAAAGAAAGAAAAGGTGGTGATGTAAATGAAGGGAAGCTGGAAGGAAAATGAAAGATGCAAACGGTGGAAATATAAAAAAGGGAGCAGAAGGAAATAAAATGTAAGAAGATGAGCGAATCGAGGAATGTAGAATAGAAAAGGGAGAGACCGAATAAAGGATATGAAGCATTTTTAAAAACGAAGGCAGCCAAATCTTTTGGGAAAACAACCTTGTAATATCTGGAACAAACACCCAGAACACTGCACTTCCACTGCCGCTCAAGTCTTTTCTTTTTGATGTTGCCTTTTTTTTATGGAATTGTTCATTTCTTACACTGCACTGTAACTTTTATTCTTGTATTTCATACTTGTCTTATTCTATTGTAGCTGGGGTTTTTACAATCTCTTTTAACAGGTGTTTTAATTGTTCTTAACTGCTCTTTTAATGTTTTATGTAAAGCACTTTGAATTGCCTTGTTGCTGAAACGTGCTATACAAATAAAGCTGCCTTGCCTTGAGAAGACTATGTACAGTACAGTTCATTACTTAGTTGACACACCATATATCACCATGTAGTGAAATCCAAGACTTGAAATCCTCCAAGACTTTGATGTGAATCCGTATTTAAATATACTGAACAAAATTATAAACGAAACACTTGTTTTTGCCCCCATTTTTTTATTCTCAAAGATCTTAAGGGGTTAGGGTTAGGGTTCCTCTCTCGCTCTCTCTCTCTTTCTCGACCTGACTGCATTTTGCTGACTTGAGTGGGCAAATGCTCATATCCGATGGCGTCTGACACTTTGGAGAGGTTTTAGGGTTAACCTTAAGCCTAACCCTCTTCACGGATGAACCCTAACCCTAACCCCAGATACTGACTGGTTTTCGGACCCCCCCAATACAGTAAAACTGCACATTTTAGAGTGGCCTTTCATTGTGGCCAGCCTAAGGAACACCTGTGCAATAATCATGCTGTCTAATCAGCATCTTGATATGCCACACCTGTGAGGTGGATGGAGAAGTGCTCACTAACAGATTTAGACAGATTTGTGAACAGTATTGGAGAGAAATAGGCTGTTTGTGTACATAGAAAAAGTCTTAGATCTTTGAGTTCAGCTCATGAAAAATGGGGGCAAAAACAAAAGTGTTGACGTTTATAATTTTGTTCAGTGTAAATAAAGTTGTTGCATAAAAGCACAGAGGTATTTAGAGGTAAGTAAAAGAGCCTCGAGCTTGTATTTCTGATTTATATCATGGCAAGAAATAACCACAACATTTATAGTGACATGCCAATGTAATAATTTATTGTAGAATCAAATAATCATCATTTCTTATATGTTCTGTGTCCATTTTCCCTGTCTGTGACACTGGCCTAAAAGAGAACAAGAGCATAAACCTGTGAGAATACATTCAAACTATCAGAACCATCATGTGATAAGAGGATGATCCATATGCATCCACAGAGAGAGGGAAAAAAAGAAAAAAAACTAAACGCAGAATTAGAAGTGAGCCAAACTTACAAGAAATCCTTTGGCTCGGTACATCTTGACGAAGGGTGATTCCTCTGCACAAGCCAGAACACTGCAGGGTGTGTCCACGTGTGGAAACCCCTCAACTAGCTGTTGAAGACAGAAAACATCACAATGAATAGGAGCAGAAGGAAAGGAGGGCTAACAAATGCTGAGGAGATGTGTAAGAAACCATGAGACTGATAAATACTTACATTGGCCAGTGTGTCTGAAAGGCTGTCCAGATCCCTCTTCCCTCCCGGGCTCAGTCCATATGACCAGTGCTGACAGCAGCCCTGCGGCCATTCTGCCGCCACAAGCAGCAGCCACACTGCCAAGGTTCTTGTAGCCATTCTGAGGAAGAAACATAGCACTTTTTTTTTTTTTACATTTTAGTTTAACCCCAAACAATGTTATAGCTCTCAGCCTAAATTAAAGTGCTCATATTATGCTTTTGGGCTTTTTCCCTTTCATTTATTGTGTTATATGTCTTTGTTATAGGTTTACAAAGTGAAAAACCTCAAAGTCCACCCCAAAGGGACTTACCACCTCCAACAGAAAACACTGTTCACAAACTGCTCCAAACAGCTCTATTGTAGTCCAGCCTTTAGCTCAGAGACGAACGTGCATCACTTTTACCCCTTTTCCACCAAGGCAGAGCTGGTGCTGGTTCGGAGCCAGAGCCTAGTTTCAAATCAGTTCTTTGTTTTTTGACCACCAAAGCACCAGCTCCGAACCAGTAAAAGTGGTTCTTAAGTAGCACCAAATCATCGCTGGGCCAGAAGTAAGAACTGCTTACGTCAGCGGCTGGGGGCGGGGTTACCGTGACCAACAAGACGAACAGAAACTTGTGACCGCCATTTTTGAATTAGCAGATAAATACGACGCAATTAAACAAAACAGCAGTGGTCAGAGGAGGAAACAAGCTGCTTTCTTGCACTATAAAGGCGAGCCGCGCCAACACGTTGGATCCGCCGAGTTTGGATGCCGATGTAGGTCCGCAAAGCCATGAACATCAATAGCAAAGCAACGTCCGCCATTGTTGATGGTGTGTTTGTGTTTGGCGCCGCCGCGCTAACGTTGCTGGGAAAGATGAGACGTCTACAGTGACGTAAGACCTGACTCTGTGCCGGCTCCTTAGCCTGTGGAAAAGCAAACTGGTTCTTTGGAGGCTCGTCAGTCGAACCAACTCCGAACCGGCACCAGCTCTAGCTCTGAACCAGCACCTGGTTCTTGCTGGTGGAAAAGGGGGATTTGTAACACACGTTATGGACCAACAGAGCCTGTGTCTCTGGACGGAGACCAGTGAAGGATATTAGAAGCACTTTTCCGGTGAGCGCTGAGTGTTACTGCGCAGCCTCCAACTGACAGAGACGACGTAAATGTGACGTGAGCAACGTGTCTGAAAGCTTAACGTCCTTCATGTGGCTTAATGTTCAGATTTTTCAGAAAAATCTTTTTCCTTCAACGATTTTTAGAAGTGGAAATGTACCTTTCTGGTAGAATGTCCCGTAAGTCTTCTGGTAGCTGTGCCAAGAGAAATCTCAATCATTCCCAATCTTGCAGAGACGGAGAGCGTAGGTATATGTAAGGAGATAACATAGGCACAGGCTAATTACTGATCACTAACATGCTAGTTAACATTAGGAATTAAAGGTGCTCTAAACGATGTTGGGTGACGTTACTTCTTGTTGACATTCAAAGTATTTTCAAACAAAACGGAGACTAGCTCGCGCCTCCCTCCTCCTCATCCCGTACCCTCCCTTCTGTGCTTCAGCGCACTATTTCCCCCCCCACCCCACCCCAAATCCTTCTTGTCCGTTATTGGCTGAACGCTGGAACACGGTTTGTGTATGTTTGCATGGTCCAGGTTGGACCACTTTGTTTTTGTTGGCGTTTGTGGACCCTGGGCTGTCTACAGAGACCAAGTGTTTACAGTGTGTTCAGGGGACAGGCAGCTCGCGGATAGGAGGAGAGGTTTGCTGTATGTGACAAACGATTTTGTAGCCTAAAAAACATGTGACATCGCTTAGAGTACCTTTAAACTTAAACAGCTAATGTAAGTCGAAGCTGCCTGCAAGCTTCTCCTGTACTGTACGGTAATTCCTCTACTATGCGACAGTAGCCTACGTCACGTGGTCATGACACAATCGTTATCCTATTTTTACAAAAACGTCTGCAACGGAGCCATAACGTGAGACACAAGGTAATGGAGCCTTTTATACATTGTCGTGTTTCTTTAGAAATAAACAATGGACAAATAGAGTCTTTAAACGCTTCAGATGTAAAGTTACTCACTGTCAAAGTGACGTCAAAATGAATGGGAGTCAATGGAATACTAACGGTGGGTGAGTGCTTCTTAGCATCAAAATGGCGCCATAGGAGGTTCGCGTTGCGGAGAGAGGCAATTATAATGCTCGCCTAGCTGCTAGCATGGCACTCTCTCATACTCTGCTTCTGACTGGCTAGTAGTCCTTACCTAGGTACTGAGCATGTGCGACTCCCAACAAAGATGGAACAGAAGTGAGATGCCTCACTCTGTAGCTAAAACAGAGAGCTCAACACACAGGGTGAAAAGAGGAGCTGCAGCAGTGTGCAGTACAACACAAATGTGTTTTTTGAAAATTAAACCATGTAAACCTATTCTGATATAACCTCTAAATACAATTATGAACCTGAAAATGAGCATAATATGAGCACTACTTCTCTGATTTTACAATCATTAGCCCATTCAGAATGTCCTACCTTCTGTGTAGAAGTCGGGCAGGTTCCTGTGATTTGTTCTCGTCTGCGGTCCCTTTTGTGAATCCTGCTGCACACTATTTTCAAAGGTTTATATAAGCTTATGCTCCTGCTTCCCTTCCTTTTAGCCTGACACTCGACTACAGGGGGTCACAAAGTGGGATTAAAAAACACTTATTGGCCTCCGGAGCTGTTTACAAGATTACACTGTGTGATTTTTGCCCCTTTCGCAAAATACACAAGTTACAAGGGACGACCATTTTCAGCTGTTTCCTGTCTGGCACTTTTTATGATGTATTTTGAATGCACAAAACGCTCGTTAATTCATAGCTGAGCCACAATAAATGATAAAAAAAAAAAAGAAATCAGATGACAAATAATTTTTTTCTTTTTCTTCTTCATAGCAATTTATTTTTCTAACAGTCATTCATGGAAATATATTTCCACGGTTGAGTGCAATAATCATAGACAGGCAGACCTACACCACTCCCTGTCGCCAAGACAAAGCAACCATTGCCCCATATTGCATTCGGCAAGATGTATTAAAATAAATAACCATAGCTCTTCCATTGATTTTCACGCAACACATGATTGCCTTCATCATTCATTCTCACAGGCCGGGTACCTACTATTGAACTGAGTGGAATAGTATTGCATCAGAGCAGCTTTGAGCTACAGCTAGAGAAACTTTACCAGTCAAAGACGAGTACAGGTCTTCACACATGCAAACCCTGTTCTGCGGACAACAGAAGGGAGATCCGTGACAAAACAACTGACAACACCTGCCTACTCGAATAATTAGGGCTGGGCAATATATCCAAAATAGATCGATATACAAGCCTAGATATAGTCTTACATTTTGGATATCATAATATGACACAAGTGTTGTCATTTCCTGGTTTTAAAGGCTACTTTACAGCAAAGTTTGTCATTTTCTGAACTTAGAACAGCTAGAACAGTCTGGTATTATTTGCCTTTACCCACTTAGTCATTATATCCACATTACTGATGATTATTTATCACAAATCACATTGTCTAAATATTTTGTGAAAGCACCGATAGTCTACCATACAATATCGTTGCAATATCGATATCTACGTATTTGGTCAAAAATATCGTGATATCTGATTTTCTCCATATCGCCCAGCTCTAATAATAATGCTCGTTTTTTTTTGGAAGTATGGGAAACATTGGATTTGATTTACATTAGATTACAAGCACCAAAAACATCTCTTTTTTTTGGTGAAAAAAATGTATAACATGGTACAAGTTAACATATACTTGTGCAAATAAGTTTCAAAGCATGATTAAGTGATATACATCGATACATGGAGCATGTTTCCAGGCGAACCCACTTTGACAACATTAACACGTGAGAATGGCTTTCTGTTAAAGCACACCGGCTTTTCTCTGAATGGGAAACTGAAGAATAATGAATGTCATACATAAACATTGCAATAAGCAGTGCCACAGTCAAATTCATGCAATTGTGGATCACTCGCACACCGGATTTAAAAAAAGAGGTAGATTCACGGAGCGAAAAAAAAAAAAAAAAAGAACACAATATTTAAAAGTAAGAAAAGAGAAACCTCACAGCTGTAAATGACGTATTGCATACCCAAGCTGTGTTTAAAACTAGCCTGTCGCATAGTTTGACTGTGCACAAACAGCACTTTTAGCCTTTTAGACTGTGCTATCATTATGGCTTTGGCTTGCATTGCTTCCTTTATAATATGTTGAATCCAGCAAAAATTAAAGTTACATACTTCAAGAGGAATATATAAACGACACAGTTATTGGTAAGGGACACCTACTTCTGCTACAGCAGCATCCAGTGCAGCTCAGTGCTCTGAACTTGACTGCACACAGGTCATAATTGGATTTTGACTCCCATTAACATGTCAAGTAAAACAAAGTGAATATAAATTATGTAGAACGTTATACGAGTATAGTCAATGGATTGCATCCAGACACATCTACATACACCAGGAACATTATTCCTGTTTTGGTGATATATGCAGCTGAACATTTAAAAACACCCTACGGTCCAAACATACATAGACAACCCTGAATAAATTCTAGTGCAAGATATTTAAAGCTAACACAATATAGGTGGAATGCCAGGGATGTGCATACAACTGCCTGTACTGCTAGACAGGCAGAGAGAGATTGAAAGTAGGGGGATATACTGGAGGGGAAAGAGCCATAAAGAAGCCAGCTGTGGCCCCACACTGGAGACTGATGTGTGTGTCCAGTTATCTGACACTCTGTGACATGTGCAGAGGGGTCAGCATCTCTTCAAAAATGGCTCCCTTGACATTGGAGCCTCTCAGGTTGGCTTCTTGTAGATCGCAGCCGGACAGGTCACAGTTCTGCAAAAATGCGGCAGAGACAAAACAGTGAAACAGGAGGGTTAAATGTGTCGGGTGAAAAGCCTGCAATGTAACTGGAGAGAGAGAGTGAAAAAAAAAAAAAAAAAGAGAGAGAGAAAAAAGTGATACATTATAAATGTTTTACAGGAGCAGGTTGGAAAATATGCACACATTTGGTGACGATTGTTGTCATTATCAATAAATCTCTCTGTAATGGTTTCGATGAATCATTATAGGATACAATACAAATGAACTTCCTGAAGATAGTGAACAATTTCCTAAAGCGTCAATTGACATATTGCTTGTTTTGTCCAACCAACAGTCCTAGACCCAAACATAATCACTTCATGTCAGTCATGAGAGAGTAAGAAAACTAATAACTTTTTGGTAGCCTAGAAATCTAGACACACCCTAGCGGCAGCAAATTTAATTTGCAGCCGGGGGAGGGGGGGGATCTAGGCACTCTCCGTTGGCTTGCGAGCTGGAAAAAACAAACTCTAGTCAGGCCAATCACATCGTGTATAGAGTCGGTGGGCGGGCTTATGGCTGCAGCGGTCTTCTGGAAGACTTGGAGTTCAGCTTTTCTTTGAGAAAAGAACAAAGAACGGCTCTGAAGTCATTCTTAAAAAAGGAAGTGTGTTCGGAGTTTTGCCGACCGGATACAGCAAAAGTTTAATCTATCAACTAGCGTTGCTCTGGTTGGTTGTAGCGCTATCCTATTGCGTGCAGAGGGAAAAAGACAACCGTTTAGCCCTGCCAATGGTGAGTTCCCAGACCCAACATCTTGATGTGGATCTGGCTTGTCATGCTAACTTTTTGGCACTTTTGCAAAAAAAAAAAAGTGACATAAATCAAAATTGTTGCGGATTACTTTTTTTTCATCACTAATCATGTTAGCTCTTGTGCTATGGTTTAGCCCTGTTTCTTTTAGGTCGCTTCCAAAGGCTTGTGTAAAACCCTCAACATGTATGGTCAAAAGGTCAAGTTATCCTGCAGGAAAAAGAATCAGTGACATGATTTGATATATATATATAGATTATCACATGCACACATCAGGTTCTAGTCCTCTACTTTGAACACAAGGCAAAATCCACCCCAAAACCTCCTAATCTCATAGTCTGGCAAAAACAAATTAAAATCTCCAGTTAGGAACACTTTGAATTACTTGCAAAAACATAAACAACCTAAGGCAGATGAACCATTCAATTTCAATAAAGATAAAAAAAAAAAAGAAAAGAAAAAGATTGAATTCATTGTACCCATTGTATTAACTGCTTTTTTATTTTTTATTTACAGGAACGTTTGTCTGTTTCATCCTTGTTGGCCCTGACAGTTTCTGGAAATAAGATTGCCAGCTGACTCAACAGCTGAGTGTTTTCAGAGATAAGCCCGTGTGATGGCTCACCTCGAGATCCGTCCCTGCTAAAGTGGCTCCCCGCAGGTTACAGTTCTTCAGCTTAGCATTTTTCAGAGTGGCCACACGCAGGTTGATGCCGGTCATTTGGCTTCCTTCCATGTCAACTCCTTTCAGGTTAGCACCTGATTTAAAAAAAAACAAAACAACATTTGGTTAAAACATGACTATACGTGTGAACCGGCAACCCCCCAACCGGCACTGTCAGACACTGCCTACCAAGAGCCTGGGTCTGTCCCAGGTTTCTCCCTAAAAGGGAGTTTTCCTCACCAGCCAAGGTTTCTCCCTAAAAGGGAGTTTTTCCTCGCCCCTGTCGCACTAAATGCTTATTACTCTTGTGGGAATTCCTGGAATTGTTGGGTCTTTGTAAATTATAGAGTGTGGTCTAGACCTACTCTATCTGTACTCTCTCTCTACTGTGACTAGGAGCTGTGATGGATTACCTTCCAGGTTGGCCTTCAGTCCAGATGGATCTTCAAAATTGCATCCTCTGAGAGAAGCTCCCTCTGCATTGGAACAGAGCATCTTCACCCCTTGTAAGTTGGCACCCTTCAAAAGACAACAAAGATCAAAACGCATTCATAATCTTCTTGTACGTTCATATTGGGCTACGCACCACAAGAAATGTATGTAGAGTAACCTTGTAGAGTCTGCATATTGTTCTCAAGGTGAATTTGAGGCTACATCTACGCTACGTTTTCATTTTTAAGCGGCGTTTTGAGACACAAACGATCTCGGTCCACACACAGGGTTTCTGCAGGTTTCACCAAGTCACATTTTAAGACTTTTTAAGACCTTTTTTAGACCATTGTGAATTCAATTTAAGACCTATATGAAGACATCAAAAAAAACTAAGCAACAATTCCCAGATTTCCTCATTAGCATTATAGGACTGGTGTCAAGAATGGCTGCAATAGAAGTTGCATGTTGATCTCATTTGTAGTCGTAATTAGGGTTGGGCATCGAGAATCGATTCCTAATCGGAATCGTTTCAAAAATTACGATTCCATCGGAATCGTTTCTTTATTGCAATCGTTTGGAGTCGTTTGGAGGATGTGGTTTCAAATCTGATCATAGGTTCCAAATATAATATGCGCAAGTTTTGGTTTCCGTAGCAGCCAGGCGCTTGTTGTGTTGCAGCCGTGCAGCACAGTAAGCGGAGCTCTAGTGTGGCTTTATTTTGCATTGTAAAAGCTGTAAAACTGCAACCCACCTATGAATCAAAATAAAACTTTCCTCTTATTTGTGAAATAAGCATCTAACCCGTTTCAACTCCACCACTCAAAGAATCGGAATTGAGAATCGATAAGAACCGGAATCGAAAGGAAGAATCGGAATTGGAATCAGAATCGTTAAAATCCAAACGATGCCCAACCCTAGTCGTAATACAGCAAATTATATTTGGACTAGCAACAGAAAGAACACCACAAAATAAAAAACAAACATTCCAAAGCGCTGCAGGAACATCAGTTCATTATAATGAGCAGTAGAGGTAGAGTTACATTGGTGTAGGAAAATTAAGACCTGTTGAAAATTATTTAAGACCAAGAGTACAATACTTTGAGCGAATTCAAGACATTTTAAGGCCTAGAATTTAGATTTAGAAATTTTAGACTCTTTTAGACCCCACGGGGGCACAATATTTGTTAACCCTTGTGTTGTCTCTTCACATCGGCCATGCAACTTTTTGTTTTTCTGGGTCAAAAAAAATGTCAACGTTTTGGTCGTCTTTCTCAACACTTTATCTTTTGCCCGATGTTTTTGTTACTTTTCGACTTTTTGACATGTATTCCATTTTTTATGACCCCTTTTCTGATTTTTTTTTTTTTTTTTGACATTTCATTTTCATCGTTTGACGTTCTTTTCTCAATTCTTTTTTTCAAATGCTATAAAATTGAATAAAACACCCAAATTCAATGAAAGTAGTGAACTGATCATTTATTTTACTTGTGAAGAGCGCTGTAGGGAACCATCCATGTAATTTTCGGGACAATTTGGTTAAAAGAAACCCAAATCTCTGAAAGACCTGTAGAAACATTATGAAAATGGGTCAAATTTGACCCTGAGGACAACAGGGGGGTTAAAGGCAAAATATGTGTCAAACCATTCTCCGTGAAGTATTGTGGTGCTGTAGAGACGTCCCGGCCTACAAATCTAATTCTACAGACTAAAGAAAAAAACCTTGGTTTGGTACAGATACTCAAAAATCACACTATAATCATTTCTTAAAATTTCTATTCATTTTCAATGAGAATAATGATATAAAAATGATCACTCATCAATCATATCGCAATCACAATATAAGTCAAAAATAATCGCAATTAGATATTTTCCTCATATCGTGCAGCCCTAATGTACAAGTTTAAAATGACAGAAAATGGTTTCGGAGAAAGAACAACAATGGCGAAATTTAAGCCTACCTAACCGATAACCCCCAATTTCCACCGGCTGCGTAACGGCTGTGGATCCGCAACGGAACGGAGTCATCAGGTTTCCATTAAAGTCCGTGGGTGTATTTCCACTGACTGCAGAACGGCTGCGTTCCGACTGCGTCCCAGCTCCGGCGGTCCGCAGCCCTCCGGAGCAGATACGCAGAGCTTCTATTTTTGCCAGACGCCGGAGAGCTCCGCAGCACTTCAGCACACGGCAGATAGTGCGCGACAGGAAGTCGAGCACAGAAGCAAAATAAAACATCCGGTTAATTTTCAAAATAAAATCCAGCGTGCTCACGGCGGATCATATTTCCCTGAACTACACCTTGAGAACACAGCACACAGCTGTTTCCCCTCTACTCCTCTGGATGGAAACTAACTGGTGGTGGTTTTGTGGTTCTATTCTACGTGAATTCACGAGATCTCGTGGGTCCTCGTGACTACAGCTGTCAGTTATGGCCGCAGCCGTGCCGCAACAAATCTGGACCCGGTGGGTATTGACGGACGGCGGAGCACGCAGCAGACACGCAGCGGGGCCGGTCCGCAGACGTTCTGCATTCAGTGGAAATCCGGAGTAAGACTGACTGAAGCCTGGTTCACACGGGACGATTTTAAAATTGTCGGCCGATTTTCCAATCCTGAGAGACCCCACACACGGTGAAAAATCACAGGTCTAACAGTTTTGGTCGTACAGTGTGTGGTGCGCAGCACACGGCAAAATCAACACATCACACACGAACCGATTCGTTCATATATTCGTTTCCATGTACTCTGGTGGACTGCAGTTGTGGATGTAGTTATCAACTTTATTTATTTTACACAGGCTGCGTGCTCGTTTGTCCCCGGGGGACACCAAACATGAGGAGAAATCGGGCCAAATAAATCCCCGATTTGAGATCGGAGCGGTCCCGATGTCCTTCCGAGCAGACGAGAGCAGTCTTAACACACCACACACGGCAGGAATATCTGATCAGATTATTTAACGATAATCGGAGCATCCTTAAGATTGTCGGGAGGAGTGAATCGGGGCTAAAATCGGCCTAATTATCCTGCCGTCTGTACCAGGCTTGACGTGCATCTAGGCCTGTCACGATAACAAATTTTGCTGGACGATAAATTGTCCCAGAAATTATTGCGATAAACGATAATATTGTCATCGAGAGACCATTTGCATCTAATATAATGATAATGGCATAATAATACAGGTACACCTTTTCAAAGATCAATACACTTTTATTTCTAAATAATATTTAACACTGGAACTGGAAGACATTTTAAATATCCAGAATATGTCTTTGATCTCCTTTAGTATGTCATCTTTCACGCTGATGTACAGTTGTGGAATTGCCGTTTGTGACACGTAAGTTCTCAGACTAGAGACTCTGTACTACATTTTACAATTATTTAACTCTAAATATTAAATTTAAATAATATATCATTAATAAATTAAATCTATCTGTATGGCTATCTGCCACATGGCGAGTAAATGTACCAAAATAGTTCTGTTTTTCAGTCTTCATTTTGGGGCGACGGGTGCAGCTTCTGCTCCTCTTCAGGTCGGAGCTTCGTGGGGCGGAAACACACACACACACACACACACACACACACACACACACACACACACACACACACACACAGGTGCAACTCTGACATACTTTCCACACTCCGTGTCCGCGGACAGCTGTAGGCTTGTACCGTTAATGTTCTGTGCATTGTCGGACACATGGAGCCACTTTCCTGAAACCGCTTGACGCAGACGGAGTCCAACGCGCGCGTGTATGTCCGAGCCCACAGTCTCCACCTGCAGGTTGTCAGCTGTGTGGTTTTGGATTGAAAGGGAGAAACGACGCCAATAACACGGGTGATATCGCTCATATAGGCCTACTTTCTTTTGACGGCGCCTTAACTGCAAAGTGCTGCGGAAACCCTGCTCCAACTCTCAACTAGCGTTTGTCTGTCTCTGTCTCTCTGTCCGCAGTCCCGCCCCCACAAAGACCATGCGACTGACGAGAGGGTTCACTCCTCGTTACGCTAAGGAACCGAGAGTGGTCCTCCAGTCTCTTTGGTAGAGAGAGACGAGGAAAACAAACAAGCACGCAAATGGAAATTATCGCGGGCGGAAAAATTATCGAGCTCATTTTTTTTTATCGTGCGATAACTCGATTTATTGACTATCGCGACAGGCCTACGTGCATCGTCGTTTCCAAAGGTCTCCGTTTGCACCCGTCCGGACTACAACGCAACCCCGGGGGTTTTTCAAACCACAACAGGGGGCAGCAGTAGGGTCGGGCATCGAGAACCGATTCCTACTTGGAATCGTTTAAAAAATTACAATTCCATCGGAATCGTAATTTTCTTTTTTTCTTATTCTTTATTGGAATTGTTTGGAATCATTTGGAGGATATGGTTTCAAATCTGATCATGGCTTCCAAATTTAACATGCGCAAGTTTTGGTTTCCCTAGCGACCAGGCGCTTGTTTTGTTGCAGCCACGGACAGTAAGCGGCGCTCTAGCATGGCTTTATTTTACCTTGAAAAAGCCCCGTCAAACTGCAACCCACCTTTGAATCAAAATAAAACTTTCCTCTTATTTGTGAAATAAGCACGTGACCCGTTTCAACTCCACCACTCAAAGAATCGGAATCGAGAATCGATAAGAACCGGAATCGAAAGGAAGAATCGGAATTGGAATCAGAATCGTTAAAATCTAAACGATGCCCAACCCTAGGCAGCAGTGTTTCCAAATGTTAGCACGGAAACGCTGAAGTAGTGTGGACGCGAGGCATGAAGATATAAAACATGGTTAAGAACAGAAGGGCCCTTCCTCCACACAACGGAGGGGACAGCAGGTGTGAAGTGGTCAAAAAAAAAAAGTCCTTTTGTTTACCTGCAGGAAAGCCAACAATCAAAAATATCACAAAAAACTGTTCGCTTTCCCACAGTTGAGCATGTGCACATGGATTATTTAGTGCTGACAAGAAAAGGGTTTTCAGACTTACATCCAGGTTGGCTCCAGACAGGTCAGCCCGCTCCAGATTGGAACAGCACAGGTTGGCGTGGGTCAGATTGCAGCGGCTGAGGTTAGCCATTTTGAAATTGATATAGCGCAAATCAAGTCGGGACAGATCGGCGCCACTAAAATTAAGACCCTAAAAACAGTGAGAGTAATGGTGTGAAATATGAACTTGAACATGGTGAAATGGTGGCGTGAACGAAAACATTTTCATTCAGCCGTACCTGACAGCGGAGCTCTGACTTGGTGGGCGTTGCCAGGAGGAAACGAACAAACTCTTTGCGGGAAATGGGAGAGTGGTCCTCAGGTGGCTGCGTGTTCTGTTTGGAAAGGAAGTGGTGTGTCACAATCAGTGGTGGAATCAAACTAAGGCTGTGTCTCAAACCGCCTACTTGCACACTTAAGTATATAGTGTTGATAACGCAAAAAGTCAGTGCACTGAAAGTACCCGGATGACCCCCTAAAAATGGTCAAAAGGTTCAGTGTGGAACGACGGACCCTACTTGCAATAAACGGGCGCCATCTTGACTACAAAGCGGAAGGGGAGGGACCAGGGACGTTGACCGGCAGCTGGTTGGACGAACGCGTCACATGGGTCTAGCTGCTCCTGAATTTCAAAACCAACCATAATGGCGGCTCGTTTGGAATACGATCTCGTATTTTACGAAGATAGTTCACCGAAACGTGTTTCTGAAAACATTTTAAGCGAGAAATAGGCCGTGCAGTTGCTGAATCTGTCTGTTTTTTTGATCGACAAAGGTCAGTTTAAAGGTCCCATGGAATGAAAATTTCACTTTATGGAGGTTTTTTTAACATTAATATGCGTTCCCCCAGCCTGCCTTTGAGAAAATGAAAGCTCAGATGGGCCGATCTGGAATCTTCTCCTTATGAGGTCATAAGGAGCAAGGTTACCTCCCCTTTCTCTGCTTTGCCCGCCCAGAGAATTTGGCCCACCCATGAGAGAGAGACATCATGGCTTTCAAACGAGCAAAGTGGCAGTTGGTCAAGGCCACACCCCCACCTCCACCTTGCCCCCCCTCTCTCCTCCTCAATAGCTACAGACACAGAAATGGCACATCCTAAAGAAAGCTCATTGTGGGACTGGCTCTAGTGGCTGTAATTCTGCACCAAGGCTGAATTTCGGGAAAGAGACTTCAGATACAGTATTAGGGGACCACTAAGGCCTATATAAAAGAGACTTCAGATACAGTATTAGGGGACCACTAAGGCCTATATAAAAGAGACTTCAGATACAGTATTAGGGGACCACTAAGGCCTATATAAAAGAGACTTCAGATACAGTATTAGGGGACCACTGAGGCCTATATAAAAGAGACTTCAGATACAGTATTAGGGGACCACTGAGGCCTATATAAAAGATACTTCAGATACAGTATTAGGGGACCACTAAGGCCTATATAAAAGAGACTTCAGATACAGTATTAGGGGACCACTGAGGCCTATATAAAAGAGACTTCAGATACAGTATTAGGGGACCACTAAGGCCTATATAAAAGATACTTCAGATACAGTATTAGGGGACCACTAAGGTCTATATAAAAGAGACTTCAGATACAGTATTAGGGGACCACTAAGGTCTATATAAAAGAGACTTCAGATACAGTATTAGGGGACCACTGAGGTCTATATAAAAGAGACTTCAGATACAGTATTAGGGGACCACTAAGGTCTATATAAAAGAGACTTCAGATACAGTATTAGGGGACCACTGAGGCCTATATAAAAGAGACTTCAGATACAGTATTAGGGGACCACTGAGGCCTATATAAAAGATACTTCAGATATAGTATTAGGGGACCACTAAGGCCTATATAAAAGATACTTCAGATACAGTATTAGGGGACCACTAAGGCCTATATAAAAGAGACTTCAGATACAGTATTAGGGGACCACTGAGGTCTATATAAAAGAGACTTCAGATACAGTATTAGGGGACCACTAAGGTCTATATAAAAGAGACTTCAGATACAGTATTAGGGGACCACTGAGGCCTATATAAAAGAGACTTCAGATACAGTATTAGGGGACCACTGAGGCCTATATAAAAGAGACTTCAGATACAGTATTAGGGGACCACTGAGGTCTATATAAAAGAGACTTCAGATACAGTATTAGGGGACCACTGAGGTCTATATAAAAGAGACTTCAGATACAGTATTAGGGGACCACTGAGGCCTATATAAAAGCATCCAAAGAGCACCATGTCATGGGACCTTTAAAAGATTTTTGTCCGATTTTGAGACCTCTACTCATTTGCATACAGGAAAGCCAGTATTTTTGGCGGGCTGGAAAGTCGTGTTCACATGTGTTGCATTTGTCGCGTTCGTCATTTCTGGTAAGTGTTTTAACACAAGTGTTCCTTTTGGGACAATACTAACGAAAGTGGGCACCACGGCAGTAAGTGGTCAGTGCACATTAGCAGTGTACTGACAGAAGTATGTGGAATGAGACACAGGCTAAGTATATTTACTCAAGTTCTGTACTTAAGTACAAATTTGAGGTACTTGAGTCTTTTCTTTTCATGCCACTCTCTACTTCTACTCCGCTACATTTCAGAGAGAAATACTGTACTTTTTACTCCACCACATTAATCTGACAGCTATAGTTACTTTACAAACGAAGATTGTTGCACACCTAACACATGTAATTTATAAAATACGATGTTTTATTATAAGTCAAAGTACCCAACAATATACAAGTGCAGCTGAATTGATAAGCCGGTTAAATACTTAGTTGAGTGACAGAACTGTTTGGATTGTTTCCGGTTTCTAAAATTTGACTGGATTTTTTCTGCATTGAGTACTTTTACTTTGAATACTTTAAGTACATTTTCCTGATGATACATACTTTTAAGTAACATTTTCAATGCAGAACTTTTACTTGTAACAGAGTATTTTTACAGTGTGGTATTAGTAGCCAGTTGAGGTGGTTTGGGCATCTGGTAAGGATGCCCCCTGGGCGCCTCCCTAGGGAGGTGTTCCAGGTACGTCCAGCTGGGAGGAGGCCTCGGGGAAGACCCAGGACTAGGTGGAGGGATTACAGCCTCTTTCCGACCAAGTAGTTACAGGAACCAGTGTTTCCTCTATGTTGATTTGACCGTGGCGGCCCCCCCACGGCAACATTTCTGCCCCCCATGGTATCAGAAATAGGGCTGCATTGTTAGAGTGCATGTCGGAGAACAGCGCGGACACGCGCTTCACACCGCGAGCAGGCACGCGCGTCACTCGGCAGAAAAAGGGAGAAAGGAAAAAGAGACGCTGTCCGGATGATAAGCCAGTTGAGATGGCGTGTGTGTGTGTGTGTGTGTGTGTGTGTGTGTGTGTGTGTGTGTGTGTGTGTGTGTGTGTGTGTGTACGTCCTTGAGAACTGTAAGTCGTATAACTTATGTTGTCAGTTCATTTAAGCCTGGTTTTGCAAATTTAAATTAACTGGTGATTTTTGTTGTTTGTGTTCTTCACCTGCTAGCTAAATTACACGTGGCTGTTGATTCGATATAATAGTGATTGCTCACGTTTGTATTTTAGGTGCATTATTTACATGCTGAAGTAGTTACACTGCATTAGGATAATGTAATTAATAGTGGGTTTATTGTTATTTGCTACAGAATGCTTAGCCTATATGTCAAGGTCAAAGTTGGCCTATATAGTAACTCAAAAAATACAGTTCAATCACAACTGAAGGAAAACTGGGAACGTAGTTATAGGAACAGTCCACTTCTAAACAGTTCTACTAACTGCTCTCCCCCAAAACCGTTTTTTCCATTTGCATTCGCACTGGCCAAGTGGCCATCGGAACTGGTAGGAGGGGTACGCAAGCACTGCGACGGTCTTCCTAGCGTCGTCACTCGACTTGAATGTGTGTTTTTTTTTCTTATGAGTTAGCATACGTAGGCGAATTGCAACAGACAGTGAAGAATATGTACTGTGAATCTGAATCTAAATACTTCTTCCACCACTGGTCACAATGCATTTAAAGGAATGGTTACTTTTCTGAATTAAACCATTTACCTTCCACACTCCATATTAATTCAATTCAATTTTATTTATAGTATCAAATCATAACAGGAGTTATCTCGAGACACTTTACAGATAGAGTAGATCTAGACCGCACTCTATAATTTCCAACGCCCCAACAATTACAGTATTATATTACCTTGATTGCTGCTTCCAGCTGTTCAGCGAGCTGCTCAATTCCAAAGAAGCGAGCCTCCTCGAGGACACCTGGAAAACATTTCAAACAAACTGTTATTTAATGACACCCCTCAGAGTGATTCAGCTGAACTCCATCATTTAGGCCGGTTACACACTGGATGCGTTGCGCGAGCGTGTCAGCCGCGTGGCGTGTCCGTTATTTCGGCTCCTATGTTAACAGGTTAGAGCTTACACACGTGCGTCTCAAGTGCGGCTGCCTGCTAGAAATAGAACCGACGCCTATTTTTCACGCGAGACGTGAGCGTATTGGAAGCGTTTCCAGGCAAAATAGAATAGGAAAATATGTTTATATGTCATTTAGACACAAATGCATATTAATAAATGACATCTTGATGTTTGAAGTCTCGAGGTTTTGACATCAATGTAGATATAAATGTAATAAAAAATGTCAGAGAAAATATTTTCAAATATTGCACCTGTCATACAGAACGAAATATTGTATATATGTAATGTAACATATTAACATTAACATATTTTGAGGTCAATACTGCCGACATTGTCTTGCTTTAATCAAATCAGTAGGCTATATACAAATGGTAGGATAGGCTACAATAACAACGTAGTGTGTGTTCTGAGTGACGGTCCAACATCAGATAGGTAGGCTCTTTACAGCTATACAAAGTTGTTATAAACAGACAGCCCACTTACCCATTTTTCAGAGTTTGAATCTGTCGGCGCTATGTCCCGAGATCAGCCCTCCCTGTACCTAGCAGCAGGAGCAGCGCCGCGTCAGACACGCTTCTGGTGTGTAGGACACAGAAAAATGCACGCAGCCGCCAAGCAGCTGAGATGCAACAGAAACGCCACGCTCATGCGATGCATGCAGTGTGTAACCGGCCTTAGGGTTCGTCTGAAAGCTCACCTCGTATATTTATGCCTTCATTGATAATGAGCTGACCGTGTCTCAGGTAGTTGAGAATAGGCTCAAAGTATTCCGGGCTGCGGTCGATAAGGTAAGCCCCGTGCTCGTCCTGCTTGTTCCCCCACACATCTGTCAGCAAACACAGAGGTTGACAAAGCACATTGGAAAAAGATGCCTCACACGAAACAAAAATGATTACTGATTGGCTAGTCGGCTCTGTAGCCGTAACTTACCTTTCTCTCGAAACATGTGAGCAAGCATACTCTCTGGCTCCTTGCTGACCAGGGTGCTCCTGAACACAAAAACGGACACATTTAGCAAAAAAAGGCAAAGAGTGGAAATGTAACTAGGGCTGCACGATATGAGGAAAATATGCGATACTTGATAACGTTGTTGAATATCACAATAACAATATTACTTGACGTGTACTCAGTTCTGTGTTTCTGCTGCTTTCCGTATTCTGCAACAACAAATTGCTTGTTGAATTTAAATCAAATCAAACGAAATCCTTTCCAACATTCTTTTATTAAACGAACTTAACATTGAAAACAAAAGGCTTGTCAGGCTAACTATAAAGTGCAGTTTTCTACTGATATTTTCTTTCAGCTATCTGAGTGTCTTTCGCGGTATGTTGCAGCTAGGCGTGTAACGATACACACATTCGCATTGTACCGTTCGGTACGAGGCTTTCAATTAGGTACGCATTACAAACCGAACGAATCCCACTATGGCCACGCCAAGACCCGCCCTTCAATAGCATTTATTGGCCAGGCGTCCATGCTTACGCAAGGTAACGTAACCCCATTTGTACAGGTCCTATCCCCTGACCAATCAGCTATCCTAACCTTAACCACTCAAGGTCAAATGCCTAACAGATTCAGCAACTGCACGGCCTATTTCTCTCTTAAAATGTTTTCAGAAACATGTTTTAGTGAACTATTTTAGTACAATATGAGATTGTATTCTGAACGGCCGCCATGACAGTCTGGCTTTGAATTTCAGGAGAAAACAAACCCATGTGACGCGTTCGTCCAATCAGCTGCCGGTTTTCATTTCCTGGGCAACATTACAGATTAGCGCCGCCTGCTGTTATAGAGATGTAATACGTCTCCTCTCGTCTAGTCTTTTTGGTCTGTTCTGTGGCACTTTTTGGACCAACACAGGGAGACTGATCATTTCGACTGGCTTTTCTGTCAACGGTTGGCCGTCGGCTATGTGTGTAAGCAGCTTTATACCCCTAGTCGCAGCCTGCCGCAATGTGTTTACTGTGCCAGTTGATACCACGATGACGATAAAATATATATATATATATATATATATATATATATATATATATATATATATATATATTGTAGAGGAAATGTAACCGTAACAGAGGAAAACTAAACTAAATATACAGTGTGGTATAGCAATCACAGGTCTTTCATAATATGTGTAGGATCCACATATTGTATGTTGTTTATGGTCTCATTTAGATTATTTATTGATCATTATATTGTGCACTTATATTGTAGGTGGTGGGTGTTTTCATCGCGATTTGAGCAGAAGTGATAACATATTTGTTTGCTTCACCTGGGTTTTTTGGGCTTTGAGAGAGAGAGGGGGTGGGCCTGCGAGCGAACACTTTCTGTTGACCGCCGCACTAACGCACTTATTTCTACTCACAAGGTAACTTTCCATTTGGTAACTGCAGTGCTAGATGTATTTTACGTGTGGAAGAAGAGGAATAAATCACTGCAATACAATCTGGAGCGCGTCACAGTGTGTTAATGCATCTCTCCGTGTATAGTCCCTCGCAGAAGCACTTTGTTGGACTGCTTACAGTCGCAACAATGTGTTTATTACTAGTAAAAACAGCATTAAGAACACAGATACTAGGGGTGGGGGAAAAAATCGATACAGCATAGTATCGCAATATTTTCCGTGGCAATACTGTATTGATACACAGACGCCAAGTATGGATCTTTTATTATATATGTGTTGGTCAGTTTGTCTGCTTGACAATCCCATTTTGCAGCAATACAATTGAAGAGAAATGAACAAACAGAGAAATGTATCTTTTTAGATAAAACAGATGTTGACAAAGTGTAATATTTTGAAATTGTGGAAAAATTTGAAGTTGGAAAAAAGGTAATGAATTGCAATATATGGCAAAATATTGCAATATGTTTAAAATCGCAATAATATCGTATCGTGACATAAGTATCGTGATGATATTGTATCGTGAGGCCTCTGGTGATTCCCACCCCTAACAGATACCTGGTGGTGGTGAAGGGACGACCACCTATATTAAGGGTCAGCCAATCAGTGTGTGCTCCATGCTGACTGGATGCAACCTTGGCTTCATTTTGAGGGTCTGTGATATAAAAAAAAAAGAAGAAGAAGAAGAGTGTGAAGAAGAGTGGCATAATCGTCACACAAGTTGACAGCGATGAGCCTTCTGCCTGCAGCAGACATGTCAGACAGCACTCACCAATGAATGGTTCTCCTTCTGACACATACAACACGTCGTCATCTCTGTTAGAAACACAGACAAGTCACAGATTAAGTTGGCATGCTCATAATGCGCTCAGATGCATATATTTATTATAATCCTGCATGTGCGCTTACCTTATAAGGGCAATGTCATCTATGAGACCACCCTTTCCATTGTATAAAGAGGCAGCTTTGATTCCTAATTTATTGCTTGCTACGGATAGTAAGTCAGACAAGGTCCCGTATACTGCTACAACCTAAAAACAAGTGTTTAAAAATCAGTAAAGTATTAGGGATTAAAGTCTTAAATAAAAATGGGTCACTCCTGCCTAATACAAGATTAACGAGTCGCAGTTTTAGGTTGTGCTAACAGTTACATGTATCGTAAATTTGGAAAGAATATCATAAAGACTTTGACTTCATATGTTGCTGATATGTAGTAGGTACAGTGTAAGATTAGCATACATTACTTAGCTAAACTATAATAAAACACAGTAACGTTACAGTGGAAAAAGCCAGTCATTCTGCGGCCCACGTCCTTAACTAAACAGTCCTACAGAGTTATTACTAACCTTGCCATTTTTAGATGTCCCGTTAACAAAGAGGGTAACTCTTCTCATTCTTTAGTCGCTTTGGTTATAAGTGCTTTATTACAATTTCCACAAAAATGTGGCGTTTGCCAGCTAACGCTTGCAGATTCAAGCTGGCTAGCTAGCTGCATCAGACAACAACACGAGACAAAAGATGCCTTCAAGAGCTATCGGAAACCGCGGCAAGTACAATATTACCCCATGCTTCTTCTTTTGGGGGGTTTTACAACAGCGGGTTTACCCCATGCTTAGGTAACGTTATGGCTTAAACGTTTTGTATCTCGGCCGCATTTGCTATTACAGTCTCAATTATTATTTATTGTCAGCGTATCACATACATACATTGTCCTAATAGCAATATAGGACATTAAAGGGAACGGAAAAGATGAGGCATATAATCCATTAATAACAAAAGTGATGAGTAGGTTTTTGGTGATATATTAATAAATCAAATGATCCGTTGCACCAATGTAACAGTTTGATTTTCATAATCATAATTCCGCCACAGCAACAAAGTTTTTCCCATAGACAGTAAGTAAAAGTTTTCCCCAAAAAACAAATCTGGGACAACAAACCAAATCAGAGAGCACTTGAAGGGGTCCTTGTGACTGCAGCTCTGCAATTGGTCGGAGCGTTCACTCGTAGGCACTTTTTTTTGTATGGGCTGGCCTGGACAAACGTGTAGCCGTCCTTTTTTTTGTTTTGTTTTACAAAAATAATAGCCATTCGCGGTTTTTTTTTTAACCTGTATCTGAATTCTAATATAACATTGTTTAGGTAATTCGGTTTAAACATTAATTTACTTTATTTGTGGGCTTGTGTGTTTTATAACTTCGACTGTTGGTGGTGGTAATGCACCAAAAAGTCGACTAACATTACACATATAGAACAGAAGAAGAAACACGGAACTGTCAAAAGGCATAATGTAAATGCATGCCCGTACAAAAAAACTAGGGTTCAGCGGTTTGAATCAATAGGGAACTATTTTTTATTCTATTAGTGTCAATTAAAACAATGGCGTCTGATAGACACCAGTGTTCGTGTTGCTCCCATCCAGTCTCCTCTCCTAGTGTTTACCAGACGCTGAGTGAAATGGATTTTGAACGAGGTTTGCATTCAGAGTTAAACCATGGTTCTAATGGAGTTATATAGAATATGCTAAATATATTTTCATTAAATGGCTTAGCTAACAGTTATTGTCATTCCTGACTTGACTGAGCTGTCAGTAAAGTGCAGTGCTGTGTGTCATTCCTCTATGCAGGTGTCTGGTCTGCTGCAATGGATGGGGACATGGAGAGGGTCAGGTCCCTGGTCCAGAAGGGCACAGACCCTAACCTGAGAGACTCAGCTGGATACACAGCTCTGGTGAGTTTGCTTGGGAGATGTTTGGATGTATCGTCCACTATTCTCATATCTATCTATCTCGTATCTAAACTCCTGCATACATTTTTTTGGGGTGTATTTTATCGTAGCACTATGCAAGTCGCAGTGGTCATCATGCTGTATGCAAGTTTCTTCTCGAGAATGGTGCTTGTGCATCTCCCCAGACACCAGGCGGTGCCACGCCGCTCCATCGATCCGCTTACCGCGGCCACCTGGAAGTGGTTCGACTTCTGCTGCACCACAGAGCAGATCCAATGCTCTGTGATGACGATGGTGCATCTCCTTTACATAAGGTACAGCAATAACATAATAAAGGCATTTCCAGAGAGACAGTCTGATGATCATTTAACTTTAACCGGCGCCTGTATGTGTTGCTCTGTTAACTGCTTGGGCAGGCTGCAGAACAGGGACACGGAGAGGTATGTCAGCTGCTTGTCGAGCACTGTGCAGCGCTCTGCAGCCAGGTGAACAAGAGGCTCCAGCTCCCCTTCCAGCTGGCACCGCAGGGAGACCTGCAGGAGCTCTTAAAACCACCTCGGTGACACACCGCATCTGGGGCATGCTGAGATCAGACAAAATGACATAAGCTCAAGACATACTAGGTGAGGTCTGCATAGGTCAGAACACTGATCTTGACTGGGATTCACTACATTACATGTGGCTACTTTTTTCCTCCATTGAACATCAACAACAAGCCAAACTGGGCGGACACAACATTTCATTTTCTAAAAAAAAAAGGATCCAAGGCATTCTTCTTGTGAAAATTCTTATAAAAAGCCTTTATTTAGATGGCTATTCCATATCGAAATCTTACATTAAGAGTAGAGCTGGGCAGCAACCCGCGCGTACCGGCACAAAGCAGCCTTCTTTAGGGTGTGCATTTTCTAGCTTCATACCATAAACATTATCCTGTTTTTCTTTTTTAGGTTTCTGCTTGTGTAGTCTATATCCATGACGTTCCAATTCCGGGATTGCTGCGGTGCCCCCGGAAATTCCGCCGGTTGTCCCTCTTTTGCGCCGGATGTCCGTCACCTTCCGCTTTCTTTCTGTTGAAACTCCGGTGGATTTGTGAGGACTATGGTTAACTGCTCCTCAGATCTCTGCAGGGTAAATCCAGACAGCTAGCTAGACTACCTGTCCAGTCGGAGTTTTCTGTTGCACGACTAAAACAACCTTTGAACTTACACATGTTCCACCAAAACAAGTTCCTTCCCGAGACTATTTAGCAGAGGCACCGTGGCTCTGCCCGGCTCTTAGCGGCGCCCATGACGATTGTGATTGGTTTAAAGAAATGCCAATAAACCAGAGCACGTTTTTCTCCCATCCCAGAATCCTGTGTGGACTAGCCAGATCCTCCTCCGCAGCGCCGTGGAGGAAGGCCTGTCAATGCAAGACTACTGCTTGTGTAGTAATTACACCTCCTAAGCTATAGAAACTATAAAAAATATCAAATATTGCCATGTTAACATAGCGACATGTGTGTATCTGCCCCGTGATGATTTGGATGGGCTCCTAAATTGAATGGGTTCAGTACTTGGCCCATGCTACACCTGTCCACCAGCCCTGTCAAGTGTCATGAAAATCGGGCCAGTCGTTTTTCCCGTAATCCGGCTGACAAAGAGACAAACAAACAAGCCAACAGATAAACCGAGTCGAAATATAATCTTCTTGGTGGAGATATTAATTCTGTTTCTCACATGAAGAGCAAGTTCCATCTGAGGTATTTAGTGTAAGGTTTGAGTGGTAAGGAAATAGACAAATGTTATTGATCAGTGGGCAAAAATCAAGGGAATACAACCACCCCACAATCTGATGCAGCTGAATCTTTGACGTTAAAGGTGTGTAGGTGCAATGATCTTTAATATGGATTATTTCACTGTGGAATTAGCCTGACTTTCTCAAATTTCTTAATTGGATACAAGAGCAGAGCAGGCGAACAAGTTACCTGACAGACAGCGTGACAGGAACAACAGTCTAGTTTAAAAAGCACAAATTCTTGTTATGAGTGCTGAAGTTTCTCTCTTCTCTTCTAAATGAATGCACTTCAACCCTCATATGTGTAAAACTTGAAATGAATTTGTGCAGCGTTTTCTCTCAATGCAGCATGAATTGGTATTTTCTTCGAACACGTGACCTGTTTAACAAATCAGTTTGTATTAAAACTGGAGGAGAACATCTTCGCCTGTGTTGGGTTATTTGTAAAAACTTTGTCTGGCAAATGTATGTAATGTGGTCCTTGCTGGGCTATTTTTTTTTTTTTTTACATGTGTGGCAGCAGGGGGAGCTATTGTCTATAAAGCTGCATGTGTTTTTTCTTTTCTTTCACTACAGCATGTGAATTAGCTGGCAGCTCACACACACAGTGACCTCATTCAATCCTCGCAGCATACTGTTGAAAAACCAAACTGGAGGAACTGTTAGAAAGAGAGCAAAGCATCCGTGTAACCGTCCCAGCTGATAGTAAGACACAGGGATTGACGCCACTGTTCTGAACACTGTAATGTGTGTTAATTCCGTTTTCAATCAAACACAACAACAGATAGACTGCTGATAATTCCAGGTCATTTAGACCAATTGGTATCATTAAACATGAGTCATGACATGTTTGAAAATTTGATATGGTCTTTAGGAGCGCTCATGCTCAGCCTACATATTTTGCTCATGAGCTGTTGCTTGCAACACGTCTCAGCTGCTTCGACTGTGCGTAAGTTTTATGTCTCCGAGTGGTTTAGCAAATATTTAGGACCTACTGCTTCTGGTGTAAGTCATTCACATGTTTCTACACTGAGAGCAGATGTTGATGGTTGTTGGTCTTTGTATTTTTGGTAAAGCAATGACTTCAAACCACACAGCCGTCCAACAACCTGGAAACTCGGGCTGCAAATTTTTGTTTAATAAGTAATAATAATAATAATAATTTATACTTTATACTTTATTAATCCTGCAAGGGGAAATTACAGTGTTTTCACTCTGTTGTTAGAATACACATTACACACAGGCCTGAAATAAACACACATGCTCAGTACCTATACATGCACTAATGGAGAGATGTCAGATGCCTTGCTCAAGCGCACCTTGGCAGTGCCCAGGAGGTGAACTGACACCTCTCCAGCTACTAGTCCACCACCATATTGATACCTCTTTGTGTATCATTGTGACCTGTATTGGAAGATATATATTGTATCCATAATAACCATCATGCTTTGTTTATATGGATTTCGAAAAGGAAACTGCCGTGCTGGAATGGTTTTATTTTTTGAACTTTTAAACTTTTTTTTAAAGTATTATTTGAGCTTTTAGATTAGCAGTTATTAGCGTTTGTTTTGCCACTCTAACCACGATAACTCGTCCTTTGTTTAGTTATCAAAGGCAGGACTCGTTACCGAGTTTTTTTTTTTTGTTTTTTTTTAACCAGTATTTATATGCAAAAGGGTACAAAGGATGGAAGCCTGGGGGTGAATAAAGGATGTTGATATTTACATATCTACTGAAACAGATGGAAATACTTTGTCTCACATACTGTACTTACTTATTCAAAGCATGTTCAATAAGTAACACGTGCACATACATGAGGCAGATACCTTTCCCCCTCAGCCCTCCACAGACGTGCACCGTGTCCTGCACTTCTTCTGCGCTCCTGCACTCCGCACGAATACGACCCCTGCGACAGAAACCCCCCTCGCTGCAGTCTGACCAACTTTCATTGGGTCCGCTTGTGGGCGGTGTTTCCAAACTACCTTTCAAACCACATCCAGTGCCGTGACTGGAGAGGTGCCAGGCCACATCTGGAGCTCATTGCAGCTGACGCCACACAGTACAAGGAGATGGGGTGTTGGAGGGTAGATGGTGGGGGGAGGCGAGGGGAGGGGGGGTATTTTTGCTTGCAGGACCAAGCCAAGAGAGCTGTTTACGCTCAGTGACAAGTTCCTCCTTCCACACGGCTGAGGAGCTGTAACGAGGAGCACCCATTTTGAGTGCCACACGTCAGTAATAGCAGGGGCTCGCTCGCTGCTCACTGAAGGAGAACGGTTCGAAGATATCCCGGTTTGTTTTCTCAGTGGCAGGAAGAACAAAGCACATTATGCTATTTGAATCAGACCAGTAATGTTGACTGGCACCCAGACTATCACACACACCAGTACCTTCTGATTGATCCCTTGCCAGGTTCTGTGTAACATAATCAAAGTTGACGTCTTAGATCTGCTAGCAGTGAGCGAGGTAATGAAAAGCGTCTGTGTCACTCAGTAAAAGCGGAGGAATATTAAAGGGCCTCATTTTTTTCTTGATAATTTTTCATGAGCTGGTCTGAATTTGCAGAGCTGCTTTTCCCCTTTATGTGGAAACAATCAGAGGCTGGCCTGTGGTGGGTGAAAATAAGCAGATTGGTCAGGGAAGAAAAAGACATTTTCCACACTTACAAAGAAAAAGAAATGGTTTCTTTCAATTAACTGTGCTACTTTACTCTGTTTTGTCAGTACACATGTAACAACGAGTGCTATCTAGAGGGATAAGGTGTGGTTTTTAAGCATCGCTTTAGAGAGCTTTCTCGTAATGGGAGGACTCCACAAGATGAGGAATTTGGATTACAGCTCTTTTTAGTGAGATTTATTTGGAAAGCAATGAAACTGGCCCTGGAACCCACTTCCACCATAATGAGCCCAAGTTAAACCAGGACTGGATGTTATTTTCCTCACAAATAGAAGGTGGTCTGTGTGCCATGCTTGCGTGGAGGACTTGAAATCAGTGCCTGGGACTTTATTTTAGACGGCGCTTTAGCTTTGAGAGTAGATGATGAGAACAGCTTGTCCTCTGTGTATATTTCTCCAGTTTGAAAATGACGTTTAAGCTTTAAAAATAGTTTTTGTGACAAAAACTAATCACGATTGTATTCCATTGTGCCAGATGCCAATTATCTCCATTTTGGTGATATCTGGATGTTTGTTACCACAGATAAAAGGGTCATCTGGTCCTTATCTTTCCTGTGTCCACCTGTACAAAACTAATACCATTCTGTTGCCTCCCAGCTGCCCTGGCAGAGCCAGAGCTGTCTGACTTATCCCAACGTAATCAGGTAAATGGCTGGCAGATGGGCACACATAAAGAATTGGAGGGCCAGACTCTGGCATGAAGGACCGCCCCATTTCGTCTTATCTGCGTCGGGGAAATCGCGGAAGTAGGAGTGTAGGTGTTGGGTGAGGGGGCGTGTGTAATCAAATCTACGGGAGCTGCTCCTTAGAGATGCTGCGTAATCCAATTTAGGCCCACTCCCACTTCAAAGCAGCATGTTGTCTGCTGGTTGAAGTGATGTTGCAGATCTTATGCTCCCATTTTCCAGGTCAGCGGGTGATGCGAGCCATGAGACCAGGGGCCAGCCGCTCAGCTTCCAGGCAGTCGGCACTGTGACTGTGGGAAATGTCCGGCTTATCAGGTGATCCAGCCAAACACAAATCGGGACCATGTGAAACATGTTTTTTGTAGATATAATCAACATAGTCGTTAGCTTCATATTTTGATCTGAAATATATAAAAGCCATGCCAGTGGAATTAAGGTTCCTGCAGCCACACTTGGACTAAAAATTCAACCAACACATCTGGACAATGTCATAACGTTTCTTCCAGCGACCATAATCTTGAAAAAAGTTTCCCCAGGAAATTGTGAACATGCTGTGATTTCTGCATATTGTGGGTATATTTGAGGGAGAAAGTTTATTTTCCCAGATGTTTCTTTTTTTTCTCAGACTCTGTGGTGGATTTTTTTATTTTTTATTTATTGATTATGGAGATGTAATCTTCTCAAAAGCAGGGCCAGACAAACAAGCCATAAGCTGTACCATATGAGTCAGAGGACAATCAGTGAAGCTTTTGGGATCATATATCTAGGTCCCATCACACCAGACTGACTGAAATCAGGTTATGATGTATATCATCTGCCAAATCTGCACATAAACTATCAACTGCCCACACTAATCTACTGTGTATGTCCCTAGTTCAGAGTAAATTGAGCTTTTCTAGCTCATTGTTTATATGCACAGGTTTACTTGTCGACCATCCTATGAAGTTTAACTCACATATCTTTTTTGGTCTCATTTCCCCCCTTTAGTTTATAGCGAAGAATAAGAATTCATCAATTTTATCTACAGACTGCTGTTGATATGTACAGAAGTTTTAGACAATATATTTCTCCGTCCCATACTCACTGATACAATTGTCAGTGAAGTTGGTTTTACATGATGGAGCGTTTGAAGACTCTGTGATAACATAAATCAGAACGAGAACAGTTATCCAAACTTATCTTAAAAGTACTACCTTAAAGGAATCCGCACTGTTTGTTGAAAAAGGGTTATTCACCGTCTCCTCTATATTTATATAGGTGGGCAAACACATTTTTGTCTCCGTGCATACATTGTCTTAGTCCGCCGCCGCCGCCGCTACCTTAGCTTAGCGTAATGAATGGAATCTTTTGCTGCCGTTAGCATGTCGTGAGTAAAAGTGACCCCAACAACAACAAAAACAAAACCTAATTACTTCTTGTGGCCTGCATATTCAGGAGTAAAAATAGCAATGCAGATTAAGACTCCTCTTTTCACCCTGTGTGTTGAGCTCTCTGTTTTAGCTACAGAGTGAGACATCACACTTCTATTCCATCTTTGTTGGGAGTCGCACATGCGCAGTAGCTAGGTAAGGACTACTAGCCAGTCAGAAGCAGAGTATGAGGGCATGCCATGCTAGCAGCTAGGCGAGCATTATAACGTGTGTTCCAAAGTGACCACGTTTGTCTCTGAAGTAAAGGCTGGACTACAACAGAGCTGTTTGGAGCAGTTGGTGAACAGTGTTTTCTGTTGGAGATGGTAAGTCCCTTTAGGATGGACTTTGGGCGTTTTCACTTTGTAAACCTATAACGTGCACAAAAAAAGATATATAACACAATAAAGGAAAGGGGAAAAGCCAAAAAGCATAATATGAGCACTTTTGTTTTTTTAAAGATTATTTTTTGGGGCTTTTTCCTTTATTTTGAAAGTGGACAGACATGAAAGGGGGAGAGACGGGGGATGACACGCAGCAAAGGGCAGCTGCAGGACCCAGCCAACATGGGGCGAACGCTCGCAATCGGTGAGCTAGAGGTCGCCCCATAATATGAGCACTTTAAAACAATGTTCAAAAGAAATCTGTAATTTTAATGAAGGACAGGGTATGTGTTATTTGGTCGACGTCACCTGTAAATAGCGTCATATATCCCTTTTGTGCGTGCGTCAGCATTGTGGTTGTCTGCCAGAAGCTGTCATAAATTGACTTTGTATCCAGTCTTAAGCTACATTTTTACGATACACTTTTTAGATCATGGTCATCATGGATATTTTCTTCAGGAGTGAAGACCAAAAACAGCAACAACAAAAAAAACAGGAGAGTAAATATTGCAATATTGACATAGTTTGGCAGAAACATGAGTTCTAATGTTGAATACATATCTGCTTTATGTGTAGTCTGGCTCAACGGATGTACATTGCTGGAATAAAGCGTGTAAAGGAGACGTGCCGGATGTCCCGCCCCTCTCGCTAGCTCCACTACTGGGGCCTAGGGCCGCCCAGGACGGTTGTGATTGGTTTAAAGAAATATCTGGCTATCCAATATGATTTAATGTCATTCAACCTCACTTTGTTTTTAATGAGGAATTCTAAGTAATGACAACAACACTGTCGGCGCGTCCACATGATACAAGCCTTCTGTGATCGCGCAAACGCCCCCACCCCTCCTCCACACATTTGCTAGTAGCCAAGGAGGACACGTAGGATTAAGAAAACATGATGGACTCTTTAGAAGAGGTCATTATCTTCACTCGAGCTTCTGCGCGGGAAAGTCACCAGATGACACAATCTTCTGAATGTAGCCATACTGAGAAATACAGAGAGAGTTTTGTGGAGCTGATAGTCTTAATTAGCTTTGTAGCAAATCATTTGGCAATGGCTTGGATGTAACGGGCGTTCAATAATATCAAAAAGTTAAGCGCTAAAGCTTTAAAAAATAAATAATACATTTTAAATGCAGAACTTGTAATATAGTATTTTTACAGAGTGGTATTGTTTTAAAAAAAGGTTTTCAAATAATGATGAATGGTCAGACAAAGGTCTTCTTTGATAAATAGGGTCCGCTTTTATTCATTCATTGTCAGAAATGGAGCATAAAAGGCAGGCTTCATGTAAAGACAAGATCCTGCAAGCCCTTATTTTGTATAAATCAGATCAGATAAATTCCTCATTGCATCTAGACATGATGGGAAATATAGTTGGAGTACAATAGAAGGGCAGATGTAAATAGCTGCATTTGGGGATGCTTATTCACACCTAAAACAATGCAGCTGACACCACATTTGTTAAGAACTCCCCTACAATACCAAACAGCAAAATATTCACAACTGCAGTGACAATACTCCCATTCAGTGTGAATGACCAGGGAACGCAACACCGCGCTGCACGTGTAATTGAACAAGATGGTTACGCTGATGAACTAAGACTCATAGAGGCACGCCGTCCCTCTGTCAGCAGGTGCCCGGCACACACTAGCCCATTCATATGCGCATTCCTGTCTCTCCACTCGCAGCCCAGCAGGTTCCTCCCGGCCACTCGGGACAGGGGCTGACAAACACAAAGGGTCTTCAATCTGCCTCAGACAACAGCCAGCATAAAGGCCCGGAAAGCCACAACAGAGTAATGTCAAATAGCAGGCTGGGGGTGGTGAGCAGAGTTTGGGGGGACCTGTGTAGAACAGGGGCACTGCTGACGGATGGATGAGGGCTGGGCTCAAACAACGTAGTGGAAGGCCTGTCTGTGGCCTTTCTGCATAAAGGAGGATATTTGTACTTGCCCAGTAACAATGGAATGCAAACACGAAAAGGGAGGACAATAAAACACCACTTTGGGGTGATGAAGAAGCTGCTAGGGAAATCATCATGCAAAGCATCCCTGGGGCAGATATTGTTCACTGTGAGGATTGCATGACTCTCTGTTTGTTCCCATGCTGATGTGTGGCTTCGCCTCCTTCAGTTTGCTTTTGCATACAGTATTCCTGGCTTTAACAGTGTCCGGCACATTTCCTTACACTGAAAGGAAGTGAGGAGTGATCAGAAATGCCCCACCTCATCTTAAAACAGACTGTGTTGAGGCTGAGCTTTTGTCAGATGCATCGGAGCGAAGGTTCAACTGACTTTAAAGCGTACGTAGTGCCGGTCCTATCTCAGATCATGTAAATGACTAATTTACATGATTCCATCTTTTGTAGACAACATTTTTTTTTAACATTTCCGTACATATGAAACGTAACTGCACTGTGAAATTATTAATAGAAATCATAAACTTTATGCCTTCATTTTATCGGTAAGCTCGCCTATATATGTCTTGAGATACCATGGCATGTACACATCACAGGGACAGGTTAATGATTAATAATTGAAGGTTTTTTTTCTTCAAAGAGTCCCTCATTATACAAGTTAGCTTTCATTCTCTTATGTGTGCCAGTGAGCCAGTATAGACACATAGACAGTATGTCTCCCCAGTGCTGCAATAAACAACCAAAGACTATATTTTATTGGTCTGCAATTGTTTTTTTTATTTTTTATTTTCTCCCCTCTGTTTTGCAGAATCTTTACCACCCACAGCTGCCCCTGCTAAGACTGGGGTGAAGAGTTTCAGATCAGTCACCTCCTATCATCGGAGGAAAACAATAAGCAACAGAATGAATAAACCATCCCCATATGTTATGACTTCTTCCAAGGCTTTCTTCTCTGTCCTCTGTAGACTATTTAAATCATTAACAGCGTGTTGCACATCCCAAGGGAACTCTTTATCAGTGATACAAAACGAAATGTCTCGAAAATATGTGGTTTCAAACTGCTTGTTGCATCAAAGGTCTTCTCAGTTGCGTTTTGAAGCTCTGAAATCGTAAGATGTGGCTGATGGCAGCACATTGCATGTTTAACTCTCACTATTAGTTACCCTAATAAACATGCTTGGTTTTTCCTCTGGTATGTATGTGGTTGTCAGATTCCCACTCCATCTGCTACATAGTCAGCAGCTCTCTTTGAGTTAATGGTTAATTTGAGCTTAAAGTGCATTTGACAAAAAAGCCAAGTTTAGAAATTTGAAATGCAAGAGTGTCTGACCGAAATACAATCAAAACTTGTTACATAAAGGCAATATGTCCTTTCGGCATTAGTCAGTCACTGTAACTTGAAGGAATAGTTTTAATAGTTTAGACATTTTGGGAAATATGCATGTTTGCTTTCTTGTCAAGGGTTTGTCTGTAGCCTACATGAAATACGAAGCTACAGCCTGCAGAGAGTTAGCTTAGCAGACAGACTGGAAACAGAGAAACTGCTGGCTTAGCTCTGTCCAAAGGTTAAAAAACATCTGCCTAGCAGCACCTTAAAGGTACACTGTGTAGGAATTTCTCCCATCTAGCGGTGAATTGAATTGAATTTTGCATTCAAACAAATAGTGCTCTCTAGCGCCTCACTTTTTCAAATGCGTGTTGCAACTACATTAGCCGTTATGTACCAAGAAGCTATGACAACATGTCTTCCAATTTTCGCTTTTTTGCCTACGAGGATTCCTTCTCCTGTGGTTCGGCATAAGTATGGATCTCCATTATGAACTAAAGTGCAGTTGCAGGCTTTCAAAATTTACTGGGGCAGTGACAAGCGCCTCTCACTGATTTCCTTCTCAGTTTCAGCTGGTTTCAGTAACGTGACGCTGGCTCTGAACGAAAACGCGTTGTGGATTAGCTAGACAGTTAGGCTAGTGCTTTATGTCCCTCTCAGTGATTATAGTTTTTCAAAATGGCGGAACGACATGGAAGCCTCCTTGTCCTTGCCCGTCCAATGTAAACACAGATAAGAAATTCTTCACTTACGAGGATAAGTCAGATCATTGGCAGAGGTAATTTTACACCAATGAGGACATATTTATGAATGAAGACATTGATTTTAGCTAATAAAATACTTAAACACTACACAGTGTACCTTTAAAAGCGCACTAATTAAGATTTTAAAAACCAAAATGTAGAAACAACATGTCATTGTGTTATGTGCTGGACTACTTCTTGTCTTATTCATTATTCCAGTCACTCTCTGTCTGTCTTAGCTAGTTTTCTGACAACCTCGTGACGACAAGACTCCAGGAAGACAATGCACCCAGCCAAAGAATAGTCAGATAACCTCCCGTAAAACCACACAACCCCTGTTTTCACTCTTCATACTAACCTAACCTAAGCTAAGCTGACCGGCTGCTGGGAGTAGCTTCATAGTTAGTGTACAGATATGAGAGTAGTATCAATCTTCTCATCTAACTTGGCAGAAACAAATAAGCGATATTTCCCAAAATGTTCAGCTAGGCTATTCCTTGAAAAGAGTACTCCAGCTGTTTAGCATTGCGCTCCTATAACATTCCCAGACTCACAATGGCCAGTCAACAAAAAGGTATAAAAATCAATACAACAGAACCAGAGATGTAAGCTTTTTTTATTCCACGCATTTGGTTTTCTTGTAAAAACCGGGCGCTTATGTTACCCAAAATGCATCTCGACCACCGCGGTTTGTTAAGCTGATAGTGGCTACTGTAGCCTCTAGCTGCTAGCCTCAAGCTTCAATGAAAAGAGACGTCTGGTAACGTCATGTCTTTCTACTCTACGCAACCAGATATATATATTTTTTTCATTTTCAAACTTAAACTAAAGCTAAAGTCTGATAAATTGCATCAAGTGATGCCCTTTAGGCAAGTTATCAGACTTCACACAGCTCCCTCTGGAGCCACAAAAGGCTTGATACAACCGTTTTACATATATATTTATTCCACTTTAAATAGGCGTTATTTTGTCACTTATTGGGAGCAGTAGGCTAGATGGAGCCGGTTACCTCCAGGATCTGTGCTAAGCTAGGCTAGCAGTGGGTGCGTCAGACAGTTACGACACACACGGAGATGAGAAGGGTATGTGTGGACTTATCTAACTCTGGGGGATACGGTGAATAAGCTAAAGTCCCAATAAGTTGGTGTGTTCCTTTAAGAAATGAACTGAACTGAACAGAGGTTTTAAACTGATAACACAAGTGACGTTTTCAGTAAGAGTACCGTATGTAACATTCAAATTTTGCATCTGCATGTGATGTGCATTTAATTACACTCCTTTTACTGAGTGCTTGCGCATTGCAAAGCTGCGGTTAACAAAAAAATATATAAATAAAATGTTAGATAAATTCACAATATCACAGCATTTAGTATTTCAAGTATCTTCACCTATCTAGCCCCTAAACTCTACTGCGTACAGCACTGAAAGGTTTGTATTTTGATGTATTTCCTTTTGTAACGTTTTTATTTATACAGTGTATTGTTCTGTTTTGATCTGTTCTTGCACTTTCACTTTATAATCTAAAATGTTATTTCGTAGGTGGATCAATTACAATATCAACGCTTAATCAAATCTGAAGAAGTCATACATCCTGTAACGTCATGCCAAGATCCTCTTGTGTTTGCTGATAGGAGCTCAGTTTGGGGCTTGTGTTACAACCAATGTAACAGCTTTATTGGCCAAGTAAGTGTGTATACAAACAAGGAATTTGACTCTGTTTTTTGTTACTCTTAATGTAGTCTCACATTGCCAGACCTATCCCCACAGCATGTGTGAAGTAAGGTCTGGCTATACACCACACATACTGTACATTCTAGGATAGGAAAAAAAAACACTGGTTTGTTTGCATTTATTTAAATCAATCACAGTCGTCTTGGGCGCCGCTAAGCTCCGGACACAGTGACATTTGCACCCCGCAAAAGAAAACACCACATACAATATTAAATGAAGTTAATTGTTCACACAATACAGATACATGAGCTATATCAATTTCCTGGATACATATATAATTTGCTCTTACTGTGTGTATTTCGTCCAATGCAATCTCCACCAATCGGTCCCAAAACGTCCCAGTTAGAGAGTAAATGCTGTAAACATATTCTTTGTAAATCTTTACAATCATTCCCCGATAGAATCAAGCAGGCCTGTCTTGTTGCACAATCCCAATTTTTTTAAAACTAGCTTTTCAGTGTGTAGCTTGCTAGCTCGAAGGTTGTTGTCGTTTCCTGAAGCGAACACAGACTACGTTTACATGCAGCCAATAACCCGTTCAAAACCGGAATATTAGCAATAACCCGGTCGCGCACTGCCATGTAAACACCGGCAAAAACCTGAATATGCTCATATTCCGGTTTTTAAAAACCCGAATATGCTACCTGGGTTACCCCTTTTCTAACCTGAAATTTTGGTCATGTAAACGCGTATCGGCATATCCCCATCAAAAGGAACATTGATTTGTGTTCTGCGCATGTTCTATTCACAAGGAATCTTAGTCTTTTGAGTAGAGGAACTTCTTGTATGCGCCAGAAAACATAGTTATAATAATAATTATATACTATAATAATATAGTTATATATATGTCAATGCAGAAAACCTGCGCGCAGTATACCGGAAGTAAACAGGAAGTAGAGGTAAACATGGCGAGACGCAGCACAGCACCACACTTTTGGAGCGAGGAGGAAACCAATTTCTTCATTAGTGTGGTGAAAACCATGAATATAATGTCTTTTGTTGACAGCAGAAAGTACCGAGATAGTGAGATTTATAAGAAGGGGACCGAGAAGTTATTGCGTCTTAAGTTTGTCCGTAGGCTACGTCCAGACGCTAACCGTGCGTCGCCGTTTACGTCGGGATATTGCCATTTGATTACAAATTCCATGTAGGAGTAACTCTCTCTGCTCACGCATGTAAACAGGTTATTCCGAATGTTTCAGAAACCCGAATAGTGACCTTAACCCGACCATAACCCGAAAATTGACAGCTTGTAAATGTAGTCACAGTTTGAGAACGGCAACACACACAGAGCGGAAGGTGATTGACATGTCAGACAATTATCCTGAAAATGTACTTCCGCTGATCCAGACTACTCTTAATGACCTTGCACAGAAATAGACATAACTATAAAAACTATATATCTAAAATATATCATTTACAGGTACAGTGAAGTACAGTGGATGTTTGGTGTTACAGGGTTATTGACACTATGGACTAATATTAAAGGGATACTTTGCCGTTCTTAATCCAGCTCTGTGTCATCTTTGTGTGGGCAGTGTGTTAAAATGAAGATTGTTTGGCTTCCCTCCATGGCACCAGTGCACAGAGCTCAGAGCAGCCGAGATCCGTCTTTCACATCATCCTGTGGATCGCTGCAGACCTCTGCTTAGCTATAGAAGCTCAGAGCGCTCCGAACACACCGTTCATCTGCACACAAAAAGATGACACAGAGCTGGATTCAAACCAGCAAAATATCTCTTTACCTCTTCATTAGAGTGGTGGCCTGCAGAAAGAAACTGTCCCGTCCTGTCCAGAAAAGTTGTCGTCGTTTAAATATGTGATTCCTTAGTACTGACCTTCAAAATACTGAATTTAGATCTCCAATAAAATAAATTGAATATAAAGTCACCTCATTTTGTGAATGGCTTTAACATCATACAGGGTTAACATTGCATGGAAGATGAAAGGCTAACACATGTTGAAACACAAATCTGCTCCCATGTGTCTCTGCAGCTTCAGTCGTCAATCATTTGTCAATTGTGACATGAAATCAAAGACCATATGAGGTCTTCACATATGAACTATGTGTTTGATCAGGCAGTGCAAACTTGTGTTTGTGCTGACTTGGCGGATACATTTGAAATTCTGATGCTCTTTGAAATGCTGCCAAAGCATATGATCTTCACGCCAGTACAATAAAGCTATTTTATAGTCGCCTTGAACGGGAAGTTGATGAAAGTGGTTACTTTCTGTCAGTGAATTAGTATTCACGTTGGTTGTCTGAATTCCTGAAAGGAAACCAATTTCCCTCCTCAGATGCACACTTATATTATTGCCCACTCCACTCATTCATTCAGTGAGTAAACATCTCTTTACACTGATACACCTTTGTCTTCTCACGTCTACCATCAGCGTGGGCTCCCTGGATGTTATTGCAACTTTTCTTAAAGTGGAAAAGCTTTTAGTTTGGAAAGTCTCATTGTTAAAGTTTTTAATAAGAGCTCAACGTCTTTGTAAAACGCAACACACATTTATATTAATGTCCTTCTATGTCTACATGGGACTTTTTTAGTGATCCTAAAGTAACCTTTACCTTGACCTATTTACTATTTATTTTCTCAATACTGTAAATACATTTTACTATTTATTTTCTTAACTTATACATTTGTTTATCTTTATAGTGTCTTGTACACCCCCCCCCCCATCCCTTGCTGCTAAAACTGTGACTTTTCCTGTTGTGGGATTAATAAATAAAAAATTAAGTAAACGTGGTGTGCATTATAGTGTTCAATGACATAGGGATCTTGTTTGATATTTCTTATGTATTGCCTATATTTTTCTTATAGTGATTTAATCAATACTGAGTCCGTAGTTTGTAGTTAGTTTATGTAGTTTATTTCCATTGTGGTAGTTGAAATGTACACAGGAGCATTATTTATAGTTACAGTATTACCCTGTGTATCGTGTAGTCTCCAATCCCACAATGCAAAGAGTTGGAGCTCTGCTGGAAAGGTGCTGTGGATGGCAGGGCCGGGGAGCCTACCAGCCTGCATGGGTAGACCTGCGTCAAGTTGGAAAGTAACAGCCTGAATAATGTCGGAATTCCGGCTGTTTGACATTCAAAATAAAAGCCGCACTTTTCGTCACAGGTGGGGGGGGGGGAGAACGGGAGGGGGAATCCTCATTTGTGTGTGAGCAAAACAACAAACTTAAAATCGAAACAAACAATGCATTAACTATGGAGTGAATATGTTGTGTAAAAAATAATTAACGTGGCTGATGTTGCACAATATAGATGAATTGCCATCCTATGAGAAAACTTTTTTTTTCGTTAAATAACTATGGTTGGAAATATATACAATACGTACAAGGTAAACTCAAGTAAAAGTAAAAAGTAATGAAGAGGTGGTCTAATAGCTCTCCATTTTGATGTAATGGTGCTTTTCTGTTTTAACTCAACAATCACTAATTAAAGCGTCAATAAATGCATCCTCACCACGTTAATAGTCCCCAGCCATTTCCCCTTTATTTCTGCAAAAGATAGTGTTTAAAAAGGTTTTCACCTAAAGCTAGCACCATTTGGCTACAATAGAATGGGAGCTAAAGATGACGTCTGTCTCACAAAGCAGAGCGAAATGGCATTTATTTTATAGCTAGAGACAGGAAGTTGTGTGTGTTAGTGCCTCGGCGTTGACAACGGTCTGGAGGATGCGCATATTCTCTCAGATTTAAGGGGGGAGGTTTGGTTTGGAGCAGCCCGGACTCTTCGTTGTTTAACAGCATTTCTCCGCCAGGAATCGTCAAAAATACTTTTTAGGATTAATTTATGCACCACTCTTTTGTAGAAATATAACACCGAATTGGCATTTTGTTTGCGGATATTTTGTTACAGTGAGTTGAACAACTTTAGGATACTGTTTTCGGAGGTGAGGCGACTTCATTTCATCGCGAGCGAAACGTTTGGGATAAAGGGACGACCAAGAGCTAGCGCATAAGGCTGCACTCACGTAGTTTCTTCGGATCTGTTTGGGTTAACGTTAGCCAGGTACCGTTAAGATAAAAATAAGCGTGTCGCAAGGCAAATCAGGAAAACGTTCAAATAAAACCAATTCAACGCTATAGGAAGTTTTTTTTCTTTTCTTTCTCGCTCCGTTGATTATTTGGGTTTCTCGGAGTGGGGGACGCACGTTCTTTTCTTTCTGTCGCACAAGTTTTGCAAAAAAAAAAATATGCGCGAACTTGTTAACCGCTCGTTGATAGCTTGGAGTTAGTAGAGCTTCGTTAACGGACCACACATTTCTCTGGATATAACGTTACTGTTTTTCGGCAAGTTTTTTTTTTTTTTCTGCATCCAATCTCAGCTCCGGAGTCTTCCTTATCTGACCAACGCTGGCTGTTTCACAGCCCCCCGCCAGTAAGGTGAGCTGATGTCTTACTCCTTCACTGACTCTCTGATTTAACGTTAGCTTCACTTCGTGTTTACGTGCTAAAGGGTTTAACGTTGTAGCTGTTGTTCCCCACTGAAATAATTTAATTTTATTGATGAACCTCTTAATTGTCGTTTAAAAAAAAGGAGATAATTCAAGAATTGTGGCCCTTAAATTGACAATTATTTTATTTCTGACACGCAACCACCTGTTTTATTTTACATGATATGTTGTTTGTGCTCTGGAGATGAGTAAAATGGGGAAAACTGTCTGTTTACGTAACGTTACGTACTTTGCTTTCTCAGGAGACCTTTTTAGTCCGTTTCCATGCGTAGTAACACCTCAGTCTCCTCCATGCTTGAAAAAAGAAAGGGAACTTAGAGTCACGTTAAAGCACAAGGCCCAAATGTTGCCTGCAGTCCTGCTAACAACTCCTTAGGTATTCTAGCTAAAGTCACAGCTGGCTGCGCCTTTTAATCAGATTAGCTAGATAATTAACTTGAACAAATACTCCCCACATCAACGGTGAAACCTAGAAAGCAAATGTTTAAGACTGCACATGATGGCGTTATTTCTTATAAACAATGGAGTTTGTCTTCAAAGGATCCGTAGCACGTTTCTGAACTCTTTGCTGTCTTGTGATATAGGCTATATATGTTGCTATATGTTTGCAGTAGTGCTGCTATCAATTGGGTTGTATCTATGCAAAAAAAAAGATCCCAATTGTCACCTTATCCATCCTCAGCCATGTATTTAGCCCATGTCCTATTTTTGTCACAGGCTCAAACTAAACTACCAAACCATAGATTTAACACATATATAGCTATGTACCAAACCTAACCAAGAAAGTTCAATTCACATCATCTCACTCAATTCGTGGTACCAACTACTTATTCAGAAATGCAGTAAAGTAAAATCTTTAAATTCTCAGAGGGCAGCCATCATTACTACATCTGTCATGAAGGCTGGGTCTGGAGGGGCCAGTCTGATGTTATGTAAAGCTCTAAATGTCATGGTATAAAGGGAGAGGGAGAAGATGGATGGTTTAGAAAAGCAGCACATCCACAGGGAGTTCACCAGGAGGGAAAACGTTTTCTCCTGAACCATATAATGGGAAGTGAGGAATAGTCCTGTCCTTTAATTTACTACGCTGCTCCCCTGGCACAAAGTTATTGTGACTCGAGCTTTGTGATTGTATTTAACTAAATCCATCAAGAAATGTAGTGTGGAATTAAATGCTTCCTTGCCAGCTTTGTGTGGTGTACATTTTACTAGTAAGTAGATTTTAGTCAGTCATCCTTCAGATTGATATTTTAGTTGTTTTCAGGAGGTTTAGGATTTAATTTGATTGTGTGTGCGTGTTTTTTAGGAATTTTTAGGCAGATTTTTAATTCCGATTACAACATATTCCGTGCATTTTAGTAACATCTCCAAGGGTAGAGTTGTGTTTCCCGATTTAACCTCCCTTGGGAAAACTTATACATTCATGCATACTGAAAAGCACTGAATGTACCGAGAAGCACTTTGAATTGAAGTGTCAACCAAATGGCATAGTGTCAGGTGGCTTGACGTTGATTGTCTTTACATTTGAGTGTAATCTCATGACACCTGATCTCCCTCCATGGCACACTGGCGGCAAACCACTGATTCAGATTGTGAGGCTGCAAAGAAAAAGCCAGAAGTGTCTGTTTTTGTGAAAACAGTAGCCTCAGGGAGATGGTCTGATGGTCTTATGTCCGCTCAACTGCAGCCGTGTGCAGACTGGCCTGTTGCTGGCTGGGAGTGCACCGTTAACTGGGAAGGGGGCTCTAGAATTTGGGTGCTGAGGAATTTTATGCATGGATGGCAGTGAACAGTAATTATGGTGCAGGCCATGTTATGGGTTATGCCTGTAACCTTTGTCTTTGTATAATGAAAGAAGCTAAATGTGTCTCATGTTCTAATCGGGGTAGTTTAACCCCTTTTTTATTTGACAGGTTTTCAACGAAGTGTTGTCATCTTTCATGAGCTTACAAAAACAAGTGGGATTTTACCAAACGTGATTTTTGTACAGCATTCGTTATGCAGCGAAATGTCTTTAATCCTTTTCAAATGCAAGTCTTTTTTTAAATTTTCTGAGCAGCCACTCACTGTTCATTAGCTACGACTCATTCTGCTTCTGCGACTTTTTTAATCCATTTTGTTTCACACGTTTAAAAGCAAAATTGCTTCCTGAAAAATGTGAGCAACAAAACTTAAAATGTATTTTCAGGCTTCACCAACAGTTATACCAACAAAGTATTAGTAATAGTGACAGATCCCCCAAATAAAAAGGTTTAGAAAGTGGGAAACAAGAGGGTTTTGCACCAAAAAGAGCAGTGTAAGACCAAGTCATTGGATAGGTGTTGGTATTTCAGTTTGAATCTACTGCTGCTCAAGGGTTTAGACTTGCCTGATAGTCGGTTGGTCACTACACAAGTCTGGTGAAGTGAACGTAGACCATTTAGTCCATCAGAACCAGTAGATGTGTTTTAAGGCCCTGACACACCAACCCGATTATCGGCCATCGGACAGTCTGGCGAGGTCAGTGACTCGAGTCTGTTCGGTGTGTTCTGTGCCTTCGGCCTTCATTTGGGCCGATTTGACATGTTGAATCGGAGGGCGGGCAGTCGGACTCAATGACCAATCTGATTGGTGGAGTGCTAACCCGGAAATGGCGAGCGGGATGAGCCTGACGAACACCTCTCAAAATCTGACGAAAATCTTTTAAACTGACCTTTGTCGATCTGATATGAAGACAGATTCAGCAACTGCACGGCCTATTTCTCGCTTAAAATGTTTTCAGAAACACGTTTCAGTGGACTACTTTCGTAAAATACGAGATCGTATTCCGAATGAGCTGCCATTATGGTCGGCTGGAGAAGCCAGACCCACGTGGCGCGTTCGTCCAATCAGCTGCCGGTTCTCATTTTTTGGACGACAACACAGATTAGCGCCGCCTGCTCTTATGGAGACATATTACGTCTCATGCACGCGCAGAACGTACGCTCAAGTCGGCGTTGCTTCGGTGTGTTCCGAGGCACTTTTTGGACCTCGGGGAGCCGACTGATCAGTCCGACTGGCTTTTCTGCCGACGGTCAGGGCCTTTAGTAGCCCCAGTAAAGGACGGAAGTATTGGAGAGCTCACAGGTGTGAGATGTGTTGGTGTGTAATTTTTCTTAATTTATTACCTATGTGTCATTTAGCCTATGTAAATCAGAATGTGACTTAATAATTTGGGTCCTCAAATATTATTTGGCAGGGATCTCTCAAATGTGTTTTAGTTCTGCAGGATATGAGGCAGTCTATTTTACTACTGAGAAACAAGATATGACAGTAGGTAAAACGTAATAGTCCTTTTTTTATTAGTAAACTAAATTAAATTAATTTGTATAGCAACTACATCCTGAAATTAGTTTTTTTTTTTTTTTTTTTTTTTTTTTGGGGTCCAGTACTTATATTGATATTTGAGAAACACCACAAACAACAATCTAACACAGATTCCTTAGATTTGTTTTTTAAAAGAATTGTGACCAATATAGCCTACATTCTGAACGGGACATTTTACAGCTGGAAAAAAACAAACTCAATACTAGTTGGCATGTCAGTCACCAATTCTCTATACCTGCAATAAGCTAATCTTGGCCTGGCCGATTTCTCAGTCTAGCTCTAATAGTAACTATAAGTTAAAAACTACACTGAAAATAAATAAATCTGACAAAATTGGGTTCAAATACATAGAAAATGTAGCCTATACTTCTTGTGCACTGCGATTTCTTTTTCTGATAACATTTAGAATAAGCCAATATCGGCCAACGAGATCAACCTGTCAATGTGTCGGTCAGTCTCTGTCCTGAACTACTCGCCAGTCAAAGAGGAGTGTCCCCTCTGTGTGGATGGTAAGACACACTGTATGTTTAACTCTTGCTCCTGTGGGAGTATGATGACAAAGTGTTGTGTCATACTCTGAAGAAGCTACTTCCTCGCACTTTGTTGGAGCCTTCCCCAAACACTGACTCACTGCTTACAGAGCTGCGATGACCAAGCTTCTTTATCCCCCCGACTCCCCTGACCCAGCTCAGCTGCTGGAACACTAGACCATTCTTGGAAAGTGAAATTGAATTGGTTTCGAGGAGAACACAATGACTGTTTTTGGTGACGAACACTCACACAAGCGATTACCTCTCGTAAAGGAAACCACAGCTGCTTCTGAACATGACTTTGTGTGGAAACGTAAACCGAGTTGGGGTTTCTTTGACCCAGATGTGGTGGTGCTGCTGCTGTTGTGTTTTTTACAGAGTGGACTATGACATTCTGGATTCATTTATGACTCCATTGATTTGTAGGGTCTTCATTGATGAGGCCTGTGTTCTTTGGCTTGGTTTGGCTAGGGTAAAACTAGGGCTGAACCATTTTGGAAAATAATCTAATTGTGGGGTTTTTTCACCAATATATGCCGATTTTAATATGCGATTCTTTATTTAAGCTCTTTGTCTTCTGTATTATTCAACAAAGACAAGCAATAACTCATTGTATAGTATAACAACACACAATTAGATGGATTAAACAAACTGTTCTTTCCTGGAGGCCAGGCCTGTATGTGATGATGAAATTAGGTGATGCATGGATTTATATGACTGACATCTTTTCTTTAACTACTTCAATCACAGTAGTATATTGTGCACTGACCAAGCCTGGTGTAAACATTCATATGAAAGTCAGAAACAAATCACACAGACTAAAGGGCAGATTGCAGAAATATAAAAACAAATGTGGCTTTACCACACTTCAATTATTTAATTATAATTTATTGTAATAAACATGTGGTTTGCACTTTTAAAAGACTGTCTTTGAACTTTTACTAGACAGTTAAATAAGTAAAAAATATAGTATATACAATGATGTATTTTATTTATTTTTTTGCAGCGCACACAGAGGAGCTGCCTCCAGCCCCTCCCCCTCGTGAAGCTGCGTGCCACGTGCATGACCATGTCAATGTTGCACTTTCTCAGAGAGGCTATCGTTACGTTAGCAGTAGCATGCTGCTGGTGCTAATAAAATGATTGAAACAACCATGGATGTATTAAGAGAACTGGATACAGTGTTCGGCGGGAAGCCCCGTACGTTCCAATGAGAGTGCTCAAAAGCGCATTAAGACAACATGGAGCTCGGCTTTTCCGCATTCTTGGCCCATGACGTCACGGTGGACACGTGCACTGGCAACAATTTGTTTGTGTTGTCGTAGCAACCGGTAGCAACACGCTCGTTCATGAGCTTATCTCTCGTGGCTCTTACAAGTGGCGAACTCATGAACTCGCCGTTTTCATTGTCTAAAATATTCACTAACGTTAAACATTGTGTTTTCTTTGTTCCCGATCGTTTACATGCTTAGCTAAATAAACGATAGATGTACTTAGCTAGACAACCAAGGAGATTTAATCATTATGTCGTGCTGCTAGCTACTAGCTAGCACTAGCAGTTAGCCTGCAGTTTCGTGAACAGAGCTCATCCATGGCTTCATCTCTCATCCACGTTACAAGCTTTACAGCATCCAGCCCTCGGATGGATCATAAGAGAGAACCAAGGCCATGTAATCACTATGTCTGTAGTAACGTTTTGTAGCTAGGCATGATCTTAATACAGCCATGCTAGCTACCCCTGATGTTAGCAACTAGCTAGCTAGCCGATAGCCCCGCCAGTTTGGGAAACGCTAATGACGTTACATCCACGTAACAGGCTTTACAACATACATAAATCCCTCGGATGTATCATAACTTCATAAGATAATACCATGGACGTATTAATAGAACACATGGTGAATTACAACCATTAGCTATATCCATTATTACAGCTAGCTAACAGGCGCCGGAGAACAGTCATGTGGCCGGGCCGCGCGATCCCGTGGGTCTGCTCGCGTCCATTATGCGCGTTCATCATTTCAAATTTAATTCTGTATTCACTTCTAGTGAATGTTAAAAACGTAACGTTTTAAACAAGGACCCTTTCAGTGTTCGGGCTGGTAGGTTGATATACCCCGAAACTAATGATCCGCTGAAATATAGACGTTTCTTTCGCCATGTAATGTCTATGTGAAAAGTCTTTCTGGGCCATGTGGTGCAGTACCACCGTTATACGCTAAGCCCATGTTGGCATTTAGACTTAGCGCTCCTCCTGGGGGCTTGGAAACAACGCGGCCACACTGCTATGAAAGCTCCCCGAACGTAATTTATCAGTCTGGTTGCTACCCTTCTCCGCGGCAGTCTCCTGCGCTCCATATCTTTATAACGGAACTAGCTAGCTAACCGCTAATCGTTGCTAACCGAGCCTTCAGTTCTGCGTGCCTGTATCCATCAACTGCATACAGACTCGAGCCCGGATAAAACCCTTCATTTTATTAAAATGTCTGTAAAAGTTTTAAACTACAACTCAGAGTTGTTTGAATGACAGAAGGCTGCTCAAGATACGGCGTGGCGTTAGCGTGCTAAGTTGATGCTTTCTCTGCGGAGTGCAGACGGATTTGTTCTCCCGCGTCACGTGACCAAACCGCAGCCTCTGCGATTAGGAAATCATGTTTTAACATATCGAGATACTCTTGCAAATGCGATTAATCGTTAGCCCTAGGTATAACCATATGTCAGTGGGTATAATCAGCATTTGTTTTACCCTTCCTGACAACTCATGGGAGCAAGTGGTTGCAGGGGGGGGGGGGCAATTTGGGTTTGGGGACCAAAACCAACTGTTAGGTGATAGATCTCTCAGCGTGGAAATGATGGCCCTGCAGTCTCTCTCTACAAGGGTGTCACGTAACAGGCTGTAGTGTTTTTTTTTTTTGGTCTTAAACAAATTCCTCAAGGGGGGGGGTTATGGGGGTTTGGGGCATGTGTTAATCTCTGTGGCCAGATGCTGTAGAGGTGATGATGCAAGCAGATGTGCATGTCCACTACTGTACATCTTCCAACCCCAAAAGTGGCCTAGCAGCGAAAACAAAAACTCAAACATTGTCTGTGTGTTATGACAGTTTTTTTGAGTTCATACTTCCGATCGTTACTTTGAAGTCTTAAAAACCTATTATAGAATTCCTAAGAGCTGAGCGGGATGTAGCCAGTGTTTGTTTGCTTGAGCGATCAGCAAGCCTCATGCTCTGCAGCTTCTTATCAGTGTTCTTGTACAAGCAGGCCCAAAAGCTCCTTCTACCGCCAACCTTGTGGTCACACAGAATATTCTCTCCTTTTTTTGACGAGTGAGGAATTTCCTTGTCAACAAAATGTATTTATAAAATTGATTTTGTTTCAGTTTTGAAAAGCCACAGAACAGCATTTTCAAAATGTTTAATTCTTGCTATGTTTATTTTCCTCTATCTAGTCCAAGCAAATATGTCTTTCTGTCTTACAAACATGTACCCTAAACTGATTTTTGACTCTTTTTTTCTTACTCGTCATAACAAAACTTTGAGATCACAAGGCTTGCTCACTTGCTCATGCATGAATCTTGTTTTTGTCGTTTTTTTAGATTAGCACTGTGAATGACCCGCTGCTGATGCCCTACTGGTCTGAATGGAGTTCCAGTCGCAGAAAAGCCAACAGTTGTAGCTCCCTCAGCAGGATGCTGATGAGGCCAAGTATACTTCTGAGTCTGGTTTTATTTGCCCAAGTTTTAAGGATCCAGTGCCGCCCTGCCAGCAGCACTGATGAAGGTAAGATGGCTTGATAACTTTAAACCTACATTGTGTAATTTTTTGAGTTGATTCTTAGCAAAAAAAACTTTTGTTCTTTCACAAATATGTGCTCATTCATGTGTAATTACTTCCACCAACTAATCAAAGTATTCTCGTAAGCGTAGAATCTGCCATTTTAGAATCATTCAGAATACATACGAGCGAGTCGCTCGAATGACGGCAGCCATGTAGCGCCTCCATCTTTAAAATGCATTAGCCGAAGAGGGACATGCCTCCGCCTTTCGCCCTCTTACACCTATTGGCACCGTGACGAATGCCAGGGGGAGATTACTCACCAGGGAAGCGAAAAAGAGAATTAAAACGACAACGCGACAGGCAAAGCAACAAGTTAATATAAGTTAATATTGGAGTGGCTAGAACAGCTGCGTGTAAACAACCGAGAGAGCTAAGAGCTGACTTCGGGTTCGGCCACCGTAGCAGTTAAAACGCAAACGGAATGGGAGGGGCTAGAAAGTAATATTCAGTTGGTTGTCATACACAATTTCACCGCTAGATGGGAGAAATTCTTACACAATGTAGCTTTAAGCTACTCAGACTTCATTTGTACCCTGCTTTTTTCTAGTTGCAGTAATATTAAATAGCACATAGCCTAACTCTTTTGAACTTATTAAGTCTGACTTCTTTCAAGAAACAGTCCATTGATAATCAAAGCTTTGTTGTTCGTACAGGAATGTAACCCTAACACACTCCAGGCTTTGGTGAAGTCTGTCCTTTGTGGCGTCAGTGTTTCCTCCACCACCCCCATTTGCCCGAGTCTGATGTTTGAGTGCCCTTTACTGCGTCAGATGTAGCACAACTGTGTTTTGGGACTATTGGTTACACCTTTGGTCAACTAAACCAATTCATACTCTGAGCTTATTAGGGTTCTCAACAAATCTCACCGACTGAACTTTTGGTCTGTTGATTTCATTTTGTTGTTCCACTGGCCAGTACAACTTTAAGATTCTCCTACAAAGAATTTAGCCCAGTCTGGCTGTTACACAAGTTCTGAAAAGTGGAAAGAGGCACTGAAATCGAATCCTTAAAAATGTGTCTCTTGGATACAGTCCAGCAGTGTAATAGCTGCCTGGACTTGTGGGTAGATGGGTTTGGATGTTTACACTTTGCAGTCGGAAGTGGGGAGCAGCAAAAGAATATGATAAAGCTCAGCATTATAATTAGAGTAATTAAGCAAGAGGGTCTCTCTTGGGCTGTTAGCCCTAAAATAAACTTGGTGCGGCTGTGTTTAAGCCAACAGTGGGACAGGGAGGAGTAAATGACTCCCATCTGTAGCCTACGGGCAGCCCCACTACCTAGCAGTCCCTGCTCCTCTTCTCCTTTTGTAATGAAAAGGTATTTGTTGTCACTGGGAGAGGAGTTAACTGCCAGGGAAACCATAAATTAGCCTGTTTTTTTTGAAGGAAAAAAAAAGGAAAGAAGATGCTACTTTGAGCCCTCCCTTATCCTGAAGGATAGGGTTTCTGAGGAGAATGTTTGTCTTCTAAGGTGAGCCATAAATCCAGCAGGGTGGGGGGGGAAGTCTGATTCATTTACACTCCACCCTGTTCTTAATCACCAAATGGCCAGGTACTATCTATGGCCCTCTGTGCTTTTCCTCCTGCTCCCCCACTGACTTTTGCCTGGGAATGCTTCACTTTCTCCCCGCTTCCCTGCTGGGTGACGGATGGCTTCAGCTGTCGACAAACAATCACCGTAGAAGCATTTGGTTGCATTCCTTTTGTCTTGGTTGGGGAAACAACGGTCATGTTTTATGCGTGCCTCTTTTGTTTGTCTTGGGGGTGGTGGTGGGGGGCATTTTGTTTTTAAGTTGTTCACATAAGAAAATAATAGTCCCTGAACAAATGAAATGGATTACATTTCTTCAGAGGCCAAAAAGACAGCCATTCAAACGATTACCGACCCTTTTCAAGTTTTTCTCAGTGAGATCATTCAGAGAAACTTGTTTTTGTCTTCCTCATTTCAATGTCTGTAAATCTTTTTTTGTGACAGTGACATTCAAAAAGTTATTTATATGGCGTTCCCAGATGATTTGTTTACTCGATGCTCTGCTGTCAGTCAAAGTAGATGAGCGCCTGAGCCTTGAGTGGAGGGCTCGTAAAGTCCAGAGCTGCCACAGTCCCGAGAAAGACTCTTCTCAGACAGTGATGGGGCCCAGAGGAGCATGGCTCTGCTGACTCTCTGAGAGGACAAGTGAACTGAATTTAAGGCTAACACTAGATAAATCTTACTTTTTCCCTGTGAGCATTAATTTCAACTCAACAATAACCAACTGGGTATTGTTCATTATCAGTCAGTGGAATTATATCATCATGGTGCACTATAGTGACACAGATCAGCTTTAAAGTGCTCATATTATGCTTTTGGGCTTTTTCCCTTTCCTTTATTGTGTTATATGTGTTATAAACAGCTCTGTTGTAGTCCAGCCTTTACTTCAGAGACAAACGTGGTCACTTTGTAACACACGTTATAATGCTCGCCTAGCTGCTAGCGTGGCACGCCCTCATACTCTGCAGCTGACAGCTAGCAGTACTTACCTAGCTACTGAGCATGTGCGACTCCCAACAAAGATAGGAACAAATTGAGATGTCTCACTCTGTAGCTAAAACAGAGAGCTCAACACACAGGGTGAAAAGAGGAGCTGCAGCAATGTGCAGTAAAAAAAAATCTGGTGTTTTAAAAAAAAAAAAAAAAAAAAAAATGTAAACCTGTTCTGTTACAACTTCTAAATACAATTATGAACCTGAAAATGAGCACTTTAATGCTTTATCATTTTGTATAATTAGAAACATTTGTATCATTCTAAGAATGGGTAAAGCAAGTACATATGACATGTTTCCCCAAAGCTATTTATGGATAGAGGTTGAGCAGTAAACATGATGTCAAAGTTAAAATTGTAAGGAATAAGCAGAATTTGTGAAGCAATTGAAATGTCCAGAAGAATCCTTACTCCAGTCTTTTGAAAAAAGGCTTTCCAATGCTCTAAATGGCTAAGCAACAGGTTTTCCTGATAATTACCTATGGGGAAAAATCTGGCTAGAAAGGACCGCAATGCATGTGTTGTTGTTTTTTTTTTTTAGTGTAATGGATTGCTTTAGTCTCTGTTGCAACATGTCTTTGCAAAAGTCTCTGCCTGTGTGGTTCCTTAGACAAACAAGCAGCAGAGCAGACTGTACTGATAGCAGTAGTAATAGAACTAGATCAATAAAATAATCCTAACCAATAAAGTTTCATTCTTTTAAGAATTCCTGGTTTGATGGTTTGTACTTTTTTAAGCCATAATGTAAGGCTTAATGTAGCTGAACTCATTTGAAGGACACTGGAACAACTTTGCCCTGCACAGTAATCCTTGTAGCTCCCAAGTGTTAATCCATGCTGATTGTCAGCCGCTCATTTAGGAATGAAAAGGTCCTCCACTGGAGTGCTTTCAGGAGGGACACTCGCTCAGTGAATTTTTTTTTTTTTTTTTTAGGCTTGCTAATGGGCATTGTCCTATTCTTTTGCTTCCTGCCAGTCCTGCCTTTTGTCTCTTATCAATCCCCTCTACAGTCACCCACCCCTTCACTCTGGTGTGGTCAAATCAGCAGAGGAAACTTGCCATAGTCATTTTTTTCTTCTCTGCGTACCACCGCAGAGCCTCAACCAGCTCGACTTCCCTGCATTCAACCATCACTCCAGTGAGGGCAGGAAATCCCAGAAGTCATTCACGCGGCATATTGCTTCCTATCTTGTAGTCAGAGAAGGTTCCATAGACTGGCGCCAACTCTTCCTTTTTAGCTGGTCTTGAATTTACAGAGTAGTGAGCCCCCTCTCCACCTAGTTTAAAACCTCCTTAGTGATTTCTTCTTCACAAAATCCCTTTCATGATTTAGGTCATTAGGCTGATTTTAAATGATGTCAATCAGTTTTTTTCCGAATGGTTGATGGGAACACATTCCAGATGGGTTTCTTTCTGAAAATATGGTCCTTAATCCATTTTAATCCAATCATAGCGGCAGGAGGATTAGCTGAGATGAAATGTCCTCAGATTCAAAGGAAATGCTGGAAACTTGGCACTTACCTCAGTGTGAAGAGTTGAAAAATAAATTTACTGAGAGTGATACAAGTGTGTTGCTATTTGTTTTTTATATATATATATATATATATATATATATATATATATATATATATATATATATATATATATATATATATATATATATATATATATATATATATATATATATATATATATATATATATATAGTAAATTTATACATACATACAAAAACAATATGGTTGCCCTTGCAACCATATTGACAACCACCTGTTAAATTTTTGTTAATACATAAAAACTAACCAACACTTTCATAACTGGAAAATCTTATTTCAAAAGAAGTCTATTTTATTTGATTGTCTCCGTGAAGTTTCAACACTATGTTCGTGCACAACACAACATTGTAACTGTTGTGCGACCGCTTTTCACACACTCACGTATGCTGTGAAAAGATAGTCTGTAGCAATTTTCTGTTCACGTTAACTGTGCATGTTAAAATCCGGTGCTAATATTTCCACGTGACGGAAATGCAACGTGGATTTCGGTGCCTCGTTACGGTGCCACCTAAATGTCTGTGCTGCTCTATGATGCTCCGAAACAGACGTTAAAGGCAGCACTAGAGCACTTTTCCCGCTTCGGCCCCCCTACAGGTTGGAAGAGGAATTGTCCATTACCGCTGTCGTACATTTTTAATAATCATTTAAATTCCCTCCTTTTTTGTGCTAATCCGAAAATGTATCCGATCCGTGAATTTTGTGATGTGTTGCACCCCTATTTGAGAGGGATGGGAAATTATATTGCAAGCCATGATCTCATTGTTTCATTATTAAAATGTGTGGTATAGTTACATAAGAAATTAATTGCTCCTAATATAGGCAGTTTAAAACATGGCATCCGTTTTGTCAATTTCGATAACCAAAAGCTGATGCCTGCTTGCCAAGCCGGCAACTACTTTTAAAAAGTTACTCCAGTTTTAAGTAGGTTGTCACAGAAGGACAAATGGTCGTCACTGTGGCCTACAATAAAGTAACAAGCAAATTGTACAGCTTTTATGGGCGTCTGCGGCCAGATTAACAGCTGGGATGTTGACACAGTTTTATCAGTGGCGTCTCCGTGTAGAGGGCAGGGACAGAAACCTACTGGCCGGCCCCCACACACAGCGCAGCGATGTTGCATTGAAGGCCGTCTCCTGGTTGGATGGCTGCAGTCCATCAATAAATGCCTCTTCTGCTTTCCCCCTTCGGTTTTGTTTTTGAGGAGAAAGTTGATCCTACCCCCTGGCCCCTTTTCCTGCTGGGATTAAGGGCCTGTCAGACATATGTGATCCAGGAAATACCTTTACTAGGCCCAAGTGGGGTCACCATAGCAACTGGCACTAGAACTTGCCGCTGCAGGCCCTCGCTCGCTCGCTCCTGTGCACATGCTCACTGGCTCGCTCTCCCTGCGCCCTCTTCCCCTTTTTATTGTTTGGAGGCCTTTGTTGTGACGGTGGGAGGGATTAGTCAGGTTTGCTGACGTTGTCTGAGGTTATGCTATATAGATGTGCTTCCTGTTGTGAGGAAGTGCGTTTTACAGTGTGCTTTGAGAACAGTTCAGACTAATCTCATCCTGAAGAATCTCTTACCGCTATGGCATTTGATTATCTAGCTCCATTTCTTTTTTTGCTACAATGCCGAAGGGACTGTGTAGGAAATGGGGAAAGGAGGATGAATGAAATGACTCAGATTTTACATGAAAGTGCTGCCACAGGGGATTACGTTACATTGTTGTGCTACTTGGCACCGGAACAGAACAATGTATACTAGAGCTGAAACTAATATTCAGTTAGTTAGACAACAAATAATAAATCTGCACCTATTTTAATAATCGGTTAATCATTCGAGTCATTTTTTTGAAGCGTAAACTTTAAACATCATTTGTTTATTGTTCATTGTTAACTAAATATCTTAGAGAACCTCACCCCAATCTCTTGAACGAAGGCTTGATGCTCTTTGATTAGTTGGTCTATTAGTCCATTTGTTATTTAGTCAGTCAACAAAGAATTAATCTGCACCTATTTTGATAATCGATTTAATCAGATGACTTTTTTTTTTTTTAAGCGCAAACTTTAAACATGAATTGTTTCTCAAATGGCTGGATTTGCTGCTTGGCCCTGCTTGTCTTTTATCATTGGTAAACTAAATATCTTTGAGTGCTTGGGCATTTGAAGACGACACCTTATCTCATGGGAAATTGTGCGGCATTTTTCACCATTTTCTGACACTTTATTATAGATTAATTAATCTAATTAATTTGGAAAAATATTCAGCCGATGAATCCGTACTGGAAATTATATTTAATTGCATTGGCGATCTTTACCTTTTTTGTAACTAGACAAACAACACTATTGTGATGTACAACGTGTCAGCATAATTGGGTTACCCCCTCCCCCTTGCGGACTATGTAGTCATTTAGAACGGGGGGGGTGCTCAGGTGTCTCACTACGTGACGTCTCCCCTCTCTTCAATCTTCTAATTGAATTTCACCTTCCTTTCCCAAGTAGCTCCTTGCCTGCCTGGCGATAGGGCCTTGACTAATTTGGGAAATGATTTAATTTGAGGGAGAGGTTAGGCAGCTGTTTTCCTGGGAGGAAATCAAGAAAGGACTTTTCTGCTGTCAGTGTTTCCCCCCCAGTGTTTGGCAAGCCTGGTGGCCCACCGGGCCTAACTTTCCCCCCACCAGGCCTAAGCCACTATTATTACTATTACTATTATTACTATTTTTAAATGCATTTTTGAGACCTTTTTGAAACTACAGTTACACTGGGGCAGCTCGGTTGGAGACATAGACGTAGTCCCACTGTATTTTCAAATCTCCAGTTAGCTTTTAGCACTGACTTAATGTAGGGCCCTAATGAAATCTGTGTTATGGCTTTTAAAAAATTTTAAATTAAAATTTTGCTATTCTGACCCTGATTCTGTGATCACAGAAACTATTGGGCTCGGCCCCAGCCGGGCCCTATGGAAAAAAACAAAACAAAAAAAAACACTTTCCACCGGGCTTAACAACTTTTCTGAGGGAAACCCTGGCTGTCTCTTGGACCCGGCTTTATGATTGAAGCACTTTCTGATGTGTCTACAGTAAAGATAGAGCCACTCTCTGAACATTTTAGACACTCTGTACCCCCCTAGTTATTTAGTCAGAGATATTGTGCATTTCATTTTAGTACAGAAATCCTGGTGACTCTCCTGTTGTGAATGACTTACAGATGTATCATATACATAGTTTGTGCCAAAGAAATTAGCTTTTGTACTGTATGTGCTCATGAAGCCAGTTTGGGGTTTTATAATTACATAAAATCACTGAGTTTTAAATAACCTACTGAGCTGTTGGTATAAAACCATGTCCGACTATTCTTTTGGTAGTCTCTGTGGAAACTCAAGCAGAGCTGTTCACGCTCTATCTTGGGGAGCGCCTGGAATTGAGTTGCTCTGCCAAAGACTCCCTCCATGCTGTCAACTGGACCAAAGACCATGTGGCAGTGGTGGACGGAGAACACGCACACATCCGCAGCGGCCAGCTGGAGATCGAGACTGTGGAGCTGACGGACTCTGGCCTGTACGCATGCACCACCTTCGGCAACCACAGCGTCTACTTCAACGTCACAGGTAAAGTGGTAGACCCGGCGCAGATGAATCGGAGCAGCCTTTGTAATTTTGTTATTCTACTTTGTGTCACAGAATGGTCACGTTCTTGTACCCTAGTGTAAAAGTAAATAATTCAGATAATGGGCATGAAATGTCATCAAAATGTTGCCATCACAAATGAAAAGTGAGCAGTTAAGGGGCATGGACATGACAAAGCACTGTGTGGATCAGATTAGATGAAATTGTAACTTTGTGTTTCTCTAGTGGATACCCTGGCCTCATCGGAGGATGACGATGAAGATGAAGAGTCTTCGTCAGAGGAAAACAAGCCGTCGGGCAGTCAAAAACTGCTGCGTAAGTGTGCTGATCTCTTCGTGTTACTAATGCTACTGCAACAAATGGTCATTACTCGCTCGCCCAGAGTCACAGGGTTATGAGTAATTGTCATGAATAGACAGTGATTTGAAAGCTTCATGATTCAGTTATGGGTCTGCCATGTGTGTGTGGGTCACACTTGGGTGAATGATTTCACTCTGAATCAGAGCGTTTTCACTAACTCGGTGACAGCTTTCGCTTGTGGAATGCCCCCTGCGGTGACTAACCGTGGTTAACCTTAGATGTCTTCCAATTTGTCTATAGAGTAATTAAAACTCTCAGGCTTAGTCATCTGGCTCCTACTGCCCACAAAGAATCCAACGGCAGCCAAGCACGGCAAGCGTGCCAGCCTTGAGTTTGTACTCTGACTTCCAGAGCTTTATCTCCCCCTGAAATGCACACAACAATACGTTACTAACTGAGGCAAAGTAGGTAAAGCCACAGCATCTAAAGAAAAGTTGTTTTTTTTTTCTCATTTTATTTAAAGAAACTTAACATCCTTACTCATTCAGTACTGCCAAGCCCTGTGACTGTAGTTTAGAAATCTTATTTTTAAGTCAACATGCATTATGTCATCCGTCCATTCATCCATTTTCTGCCGCTTAACCAAGGCCAGGTCACGGTGACAGCAGGCTAAGCAAGGTAGTCCAGACATCAGTCATTGCTCCTTACCCTATCTCTCAGGGTGAGCCCAGCCCACCTATGAAGGAAGCTCATTTCAGACACTTATATCTGCCATCTCATTCTTTCGGTCACTACCCAAGTGTCCAAGGATGGCTGATTATTCGACCGCAAGGCATGAGAAAAACTCCTCACAGCGGCGCTCAGCTGGTACTACTCCATCCTCCTGCGCTAGGTTTAGCTCATACCCTGCCAAAGAGGTGACGTTCCAAGTCCCTGGAACGAGTCTGTGATGCCAGGCCACAGCACGCCTAGGTCCCTGCTTTTGCCTGCCACCCAGCTGACAATTCACTGACCCCAATGTCTATCCCTTCGGGTGGTGGGCCCACCGGAAGTTGGCTCCATGTAGTTCTTCTGAGCTGTGCCAGGACCGGGCACCAGACCTCCACTCCCAGGTCTGGCTCCAGGAGAGGGCCCCGGTTTTCCTGTGCGGGGCAAAGTGCTGCAGATCCTTCTTGGCCGATTCATGTGAGGGGTCTGTGAATAGCGCATTGTCTGGCACCTCCCCTGGGACCAATTTGCCTTGGGAGACCCTACCAGCAACTATTGCCCTGGACACCATATCTCCCAGGGTCACACGTACCCCTCCACCAAGATAAGGTGGTGATTCTCAGAGGGGTACTTATGTAATGTCCTCTATTTATATATAAAAAAAAAAGAGGAGCTTGAGCTGAAATTAGTTTTCACCTTTAGTTTTGTGTCTTTCCGTTTTAGAAAACGTAATTTTATTTCTTACTCAACTACTTTTTCTTGTCTTATTCTTTAGCAATGGCCCCACAATGGGCTCATCCAGAGAAAATGGAGAAAAAGCTTCATGCTGTCCCGGCCAGTAAGACGGTGAAGTTTCGATGCCAGGCCAGCGGCAACCCACCTCCCACTCTGAAATGGTACAAGAATGGCAAGGAGTTCAAGAGAGACCATCGCATTGGAGGCTTCAAGGTTAGTAAATAAAACTAACTTTTTCTAAAAACTAACAGCTTCTTCTTCGTGACACTACACCCTCCTTAGCATTTCTTATTGAATCACTCCAAGCTCATTTGCTAGGAGCGGAGCTGTGTTAAGTGATCTCATCGCCACATTAGATCTCCACCCCTTCCCCTGGAGTAAGAAACACTTCCTGCAAGTGAAAAGCAGAGGCAAGTTTCACGGTTGACCTGAGAAACAATGCAAGAAGCCCCGAGGAAAGTTGTGCCATAACAACACCTTCAGTTGGGCAATCCTAGCCATCTGTTTGGGAGAAGGATAACATTGGCTGTCCTCATTCTGGGTATCAGTGCATCGTCTTTTCTGTAATTACATCCATGCAGCAGTACCTCTACCTTGATACTTGCACTGTCTGTGATATATACGATGTGTGCTGCGATAACATTATGTCATTTTATTATAATATATAATATTTTTGCCAAGCTGTATTCAAATGTGACACTAACTGCTGATAAACTGCGAGGTTATAATAGTTGATAGGACCGTTTCCTTCTGTCTCTGGATTTACTTAGCAGAGGTGTGGCAGGTGAGGGCTGTGGACCAGATCGGTTTTATACCGAATTTACTGTAAACTGCATCATGACCTCTTAGAGATGAAAATAATATATCATGTTTGTGAGATTTGGTCTGACTTTAATGCCAAATCTATTGTTTCCTGCTGGGCATAAGGAAGCCAGTTGTTGTATTATAATTTTTATTTATTTGTGCATATAAAATAAAAGTAGAAATATACAATAACATGATAAAATGCACCCACCTAACATTAAAATTAAAGACCGCTGTACACATAGAAAATAAATTCCAGACAAGTGACTAAAGGGAAACCGGGAAGAAGAAAAAATTACAGCAACCTACAGTATGTATATTGTTTAGCCTGTATCATAACTACATTTACATAGTGCTGTGCTCCATCAACAGAAGTTGTTTAAGATTTATTTTTTTTAATAAAAAAATTAGGAGTGACTGCAAAAGGGATGCAGAAAAACTGTTCCATAAAGCTGGACCTCTGTACCTGGTTGGAAACTGGCCACGGTTAGTTCCGTAGAACTGACTATATAGTTGTATTAATCCACAACCCAGTCAACCAACATATCATAGTCTTTTCTTATGGTGGTCCTATGCAACGTAATTTCGTTCTACAATGCACTTCCTCAAGTGTTTTTTAGAATGACAATAAAAATAATCTTGAATGTATTAGGAGGCTGTAAAGATTGTGCTTTATTATGTATGTGCATTGACTTCCCTGTGAATAGCTGCATTCAGTAGCAGTTGGCTCACAGGTGTGGGATGTTTGTGCATGTTCACAGACACTTAGAAACAACCCTCCTCCCTCCCTTCCAGCATCTGCTCTTCCCATCAAGGTGTACGCTAGTCCAGCCTTGTCTCGTGCTTCCCCAGCCCATCTCCCTCTCCAGCTGGGACACATTTAGGAGTTTCCTCTCAGCTGCCTGTTCCCTTCGTCCCCACCCAGCCAGCCAGGCAGCACACTTAACCATCTGGCTGCCGTTTTTTCAGTCAAGGTGCAAAGGTCCGCATCAGCGGCTGTGGACGTCTCTCATCCCTCCCACACTCTTGCTTTTATGGCCGGGCTTCTATTGTTCATATCGTCTGCACGGAGACGTGCAGGAGGGCGGGAATAATGTAGACCACATGTATATGAAGCCAAGCACAACACATCTGGCAGCAGGCAGCTGGACTCCCTCATCATGTTTTTAGCTAAATGAGGGAAACTGTATGGCTCTCAGTCTGTGTATATGCATGTTTGATGTTGCCATTGCCTTAGAGGTTCGTTGGTTAATCACACACTGCCGGTCTTGGCAGATTTATGGAAGAAAAACTATAACATGTCTTGGAACAAAAAAGAAAAAAGAGCCAGACATCAGTTGGCGCTAATAAGACAGGTTGGGGCAGATGTATATGAAACATGTACCCATTTACCCATTTTCCTGTGGTCTTTGTTAGGGAGGACAAAGATCCGCTGTTTGTAACATTGGGTGCTGTCACAGGAAGAGGGAGTGGGTGTTATCTTATCATCACATCACACATCATTGACCTTGTTAGACGTTGCCTTGAAATGAACAAAATTGGATTTACCACGAGTCATAATCGGAGAAAGCAGATGGAGAAAGATTCTCGTGTTTGTTCAAGTTTTTGCTGTCAACCGCAGAATTGCAGTCTAGCTCCGTCTGTGTTGCCATTATTGCCTCACTACTGGCCTCGTTTATGTGAATTAGATTTGAAGGAAAACATTTTAGCTCTTAATTCAAGAACTGATGGTACGATTCTTGAGAGCTGTTAAGCGCTTATTCTTACTGTTTCTATCGTAACTAAAATAACCCGCAGTGATGGATTTTGTGTCCGTAAAGAACTAACACATTATGAATCTGTTCACACAGCTATGGTTTCACCTGCTCTTCCTCATACTTTAAACTGTATGCCTGGAGTTTGATCTGGGTTGTATGGTTTTTGTTTTTGGTGATCAATTGCTGTTCTATACGCCCGCTACTGTAACCTTGGCTTTCCCCCCCTAAACCTTTAGGTCCGTGACCATGTGTGGACCATCATCATGGAATCTGTAGTACCCTCTGACAAGGGAAACTATACCTGTGTGGTAGAAAATCAGTACGGCAGCATCAATCACACCTACCAGCTCGACGTAGTCGGTAAGTGTTGACTGTAGTCATGTTGTCTGTATGTTAAACCATGATTTATTTATTTTTTGATCATGGTTTTATCACCTGTTGACTATTCATGAGGCTCTAGTCTTTTTTTCACAAATGTCTCCTACCAGATTAACCCGTAAAATGCAATCGTCACAAAAGCACAGGGACATTTTTTTTGTCAGCCATTTCATAAATAAAGTCTGCTTACTTGTGGCTTGAGTGATGGATCCATGTCGAGTAGAGAAGTGATTACTCCTCTAGGACCTGCCCTGGGGCTCGCTCTTACACCACTGGTTCTATAAATCACAGTCCCACTTCCTCCGTCGCTGTTGTCCCCTGGGCTCCGCCTGACCTCAGTAGAGGTCCAGACCCTGACGAGCAGTGCTATCGCTTCAGTGAGGGGAGAGTTTGGTCACAAGTGTTTGCTGATTGCCCAAGAATGTCTTGCTGAAAAGCCTGGACATTTGAAATTCTGCCAGATTCTTGGCTTGTAGGTTTACTTTGGAGAGTTATCAGTCATTAAAATGGAGCCGCAAGAACATTATATTTCACAGAAACTGCTCCAGATCAGATGCTTAACTTGCTGTTGTGGCCAGCTCTTACACAAGTAGCACATAGCCGGGGAAATAGCTGCTTTAATTCTC